>NC_056734.1:402822519-402942519 GCF_019279795.1 Protopterus annectens | reverse complement strand
ATATATATATATATATATATATATATATATATATATATATATTTATATACACACACACACACACACACATTTGCAACGTAGTTTGGAATTAAGGTATAACCAATGGTTTCTTTGCTAAGAATCCTAACTGATATGAATCAAAAGTGAAAAGAAAACTTAGTGACAGTTTGTCAAAATCCAAGGCTCTGGGGTTAGACAAAGAGGAAATGTCACCATCCAGGTGTTCTAGTGGAACAAAACAACAAGGGTAGAGTTCTTGTTTGTAATACCCTGGCTCAGCAAACAAACCAAATTCCTGAGGCCCAATATGTAAAAACAAAATGAATAGCCCATGTTCTGCTGCCCTGTCTTGGGATGAGAGGTATTAATGCAGTTTGTCATCCATGTGATCCCTTCTGGCATAAGAGTCATTACTTCTGAGATCATCTGTACTTTAGAAGGCAAAAACACAAACAAAACAAAGTTAGCTGTCATGGGTACAAAGGCAGGTGCACTGGGAGTGTTGTATGTTCATGGTGAGGGTGTTGTATGGTATGTGCATGATGAAGGTGTTGTATGTGCATGATGAAGGTGTTGTATGTGCATGTTGAGGGTGTTGTATGTGCATGGTGAGGGTGTTGTATGGGCATGTTGAGGGTATTGTATGTATATGGTGAAGGTGTTGTATATGCATGGTGAAGGTGTTGTACATGTATGGTAAAGATGTTGCATGTGCATGGTGAGGGTGTTGTATGCCCATGGTGAGGGTGTTGTATGTGTACAGTGAGGGTGTGGTATGTGCATGGTGAGGGTTTTGTATGTGTACGGTGAAGGTGTATGTGCATGGTGAGGGTGTTGTATGTATATGGTGAAGGTGTTGAATGTGCATGGTGAGGGTGTTGTACGTGCATTGTGAGGGTGTTGTATGTGTATGGTGAAGATGTATGTGCATAGTGTTGTATGTATACGGTGTCATTGTATGTGCATGGTGAGGGTGTTGCATGTTCATGGTGAAGGTGTTGTATGTATATGGTGAAGGTGTTGTATGTGCATGGTGAAGGTGTTGTATGTGCATGGTGAAGGTGTTGTATGTGTATGATAGGGGTATTGTCTTTGTACCGTGAGGGTGTTGTATGTGCATGGTGAGGGTGTTGTATGTGTATGGTGAAGGTGTTGTACGTGCATGGTGAGGGTGTTGTATGTGTATGGTGGGAGCAGAAACATAAAGGTAGAGAGAAACAAATTGCCAATATATTAATATATTACTATTCATCATAAACTGAGTTTGCTGAAAGATGTTCGAATGATAAATTACACTGGAAGGAGAATATCTTATTGCGGGACAGATCATCAAACTCTTACTAATCCTGTCTCGTTGATAGAAGAAACTTGCCATCAATTAACACTAGTGGTTCAGTGCTTGTGCATACTGTAACTGGCTGAATGCATGGCACTAACTGTTACCCTTTCCCCATGTTTCTACATGCTTGGAATTACAATGTGTAAGTAAGTGGGAGATGTGAGAGAGGTATGGGGGTACTAAAATACTTATTCTAGTGTTTTTATTTTGTTTTTCTTTATTTAGTGACTGGCATGCAGCTGCATGATAATGGAAGAGTTTGATGTGCTTTATGTTTTTTTGATTAACTCATTTTATGAGGAGAGCATCAGTTACGATTCCCTCATCAAGATATACTAGATCCATTCCATCAGTCGTGTTTGAATGTTTTAAATAAGTAAATAAATGAAAAAAATAGCATGCCTGTAAAATCAGATTAAAATTAGATTGCAAGTCCAGACGTCATCTATGTACTGCTGCAGCAACATGCATCAAACAATATTATGAAGAACCAGCTCTGTGGAACGGAAGGCTGAAACCCCGACTGTCATCCAGATTACCTGAGTTTGATGCATAGCCAATATGCTGGAGAAGCCAGGAAAGGGGTGGGATGGAATGGCTTGCAATGGCTTTCCTATCATGGTGGGAGTGACTAGGGTGAGGAACTTGTCTAAACACACCCATTCTTAACCATGGAAGATGCTGATATTTGTGCAGTCACAGAAACCTGGTTCAAAGCTGTGGAGAGCACCCCAGCCATATCAGGTTACTCATCCTATCCTGCATTCAGACCCCACACCGTGGGCAGCAAAGCAAAAGGAGGTGGAGTTTCAATATATATTAAAGACACACACACACACACCTCCAGGCTGGTCAAACAGTATGACGCACAGGAGACACTCCCATTGCAGTTAACAGTTAACAACATCTATATTCAAATCATAGCTAGCTACAGGCCCCCAACTTTGACTCAAGATGCCCACTCCACCTATCTGGACCTCTTCAAATCTATCATGATTCAACCTTTTACTCTGATCCTGGTCAACTTTAACTATCCAACCATAAATTGGAAGAACTACTCATGCCAAAACACAAATGCCCAGAGATTCCTTGATTTTTGTCAGTGCAAATGCCTTAGACCAGCTGGTCGACACCCCCACAAGAAGTGACAATATCTTGGACTTGGTATTAACCAAAATGAGTAATCACTGCAGCATCACTACATTGTCATCCTCCCTGGTAAGATCCGACCACAAAGTGGTCACTTTCAAAGTCACCATCTCCCATGACCCCCCCCCACCTTGCTAGTGTCAAACATAAAAACTTCTCTAAAGCTGATTACAACCTCCTGAGGGAATGTATAAGCAGCATCACAGCTTCCTTCACCTCCATAGGAACTAGCACAAGCATTCAAACATACACCAATGTAGTAGCATTAAATAGCTACATGAAATCAAGAATACCCAACAGGACAAAATTATCCCCCTCAAAGAAGAGTAAACCTGCCTGCTGGACATCTGCAATAAACAAACTATAATAAAAGTAAAAAATTACTGTCCAGGACCAGGAAGGAGCAGGTCCCTAATTAGAAGCAATCTCTCCTTAGCCTGAGCAAGCAAATAAGAGCACTAGTGAAACCTTGCAAAGCAAACTTTGAGTACAAGCTGGCCACATCTACTAAAGACAAGGCCTTCTTCACATATATCCACAATCTCAAAAGAAGCACTCATATCTGCTCAGAACTGGTGGTCAAGGACACTAAGTACACAAATGCCATAGATATAGCCAACCTACTGGCAGAGAGGTTCAGCGAAAATGTCACCCCTCTGCCCCATCAGTAAATCAGGACATCCCCAGCACCTGCCCCCTCCCCTTATTTCTACTGAGCAAGTCATAAATGCCCTCTCAAAGGCAAAAAACACAGCCTCCATGGGACCTGATAACATCCCAAGCTGCATCCTACATGAACTCAGGCAGGAACTTGCAATACCATTAGGCACCCTATTTAACCAAAGCCTGAGTACTGGCTTCATCCCAGCCGAGTGGAGGACAGCCACTGTCATCCCTTTGCACAAAGGTGGAGCACCCACCGATCCAGGAAATTATAGACCCATCAGCCTAACTAGCCTGATCTGCAAGGCCATGGAGCGGATTATCATTGACCTCATTAACAAGGACATTGGCAACCTCCAAACACTTGATCCCACACAGTTTGGTTTCATCAAGGGGAGGTCATGTGTGTTAAATTTTGGTCAACTTCTTTGAGGCAGTCACCAAAGCAATGGATGAGGTGAAGACAGTGCACACTGCCTACCTTGACCTGGCCAAAGCCTTCGATACTATTCCCTACTCAGGTATAATAGATAAACTCTCTCAATTAGGCAGCAATCCATATGTTACCAGATGGGTAGCAAACTGGCCCACTGATAGAACCCACCTAGTCAAAACAGGGGAACCACCTCAACCAGTAGAACCATGACAAGCAGTGTAACCCAGGGATTGGTCTTGGGGCCTGTGTTGTTTGGGATATACTTTTCTGAGGTGCAGGCCAAAACGAGTGGGTTATGGCTAACCAAGTTCGCAGGTGACTGTAAGCTGGTCACTGTCATCCATTCCCCAAGTGATGTGGACATCCTCCAAGAGGGACTCACCCAAACAAATAACTGGTGTCAGAAACATGGCCACAAACTGAATGCCAAAAAATACATCATCATCCCCTTTGGGAAGAGAGATGTTCCCACAAATTATCACATTAATAACATCCTAAGCATGCAAAAAGTTGTGAGGGAGTTGGGTACCCAGGTTGATAGCAAACTGACTTTTGACCACCATATTGCATCCACTGTATGGAAAGCTTTCTACATGGCCCCCCTTATTAGCAAGGGTATGTCATCCAGGGACAAGGAGGTCATAACATCCTTGTATTCTTCTCTTATAAGACCCATTATTGAGTACAGTGTCCCTTTCGGCATGTACCTCACAAAGCACATGCAGCAGCTGGACAGACCACAAAGTTTCCTCACCAGGAGAATCCAGGGCCTCAAACATCTACCCTATACACATAGACTAAAGGCCCTGTCCCTATACACATAGGCTACAGGCCCTGTCCCTCTACTCAGTCTCATACAGACTCCTCAGAGGTGACATCTGTCTGGCATACAAAGCAATCTCAAACCCCGCATTGATGGGACTGCTGTATATCCGCAAGTCAAGCTCCACTTGAGTAACCTGCATGCGTTACCTCAACCTGGTCTGTGACATCAATAGGAGTTGTTGGCGGTACAGGTTTGTGTTCCAGAGACTCCCCCTTCTGTGGAATAGACTCCATTTCCACATCAAGCAAAGTACCTCATTAATCCTTTTTAAGCGCAATCTGGATAACTGGATGGGGAACAAAAAATACACCCCTGGGATTCCACCTGTGTCCCTGCTGAACAGGGGCGCCGGGTGCTGACTTGTTGGAACATGAGCTAAATTCTTGGCTAGGCTTGTAAGGGCCTCAGGGCCAATAGCCTAGTAACTTCCTATGATCCTATGAAATGGCTTGTATTGGCTTGCCTATCATGGTGGTAGGGAATGGGGTGGAGTACTTGCCTACACACACCTTTGAAATGCCTTGCATTGGCTTGCCTATTACGGTGGGAGGGACTGAGTTGGGGTACTTGCCTAAACACACCTTTGAAGATGCAATAGTAGAACCCAGGTTCATGCAGAAATACTATTTGTAAGGGAGTTGAGTCACATGATACAATAAACAGAATTACATCACACTCCCACTGTAAGCTTCCACATATAAGGTAGTTGAGTCACATGATGCGATATACACAATTACATCACAAGCTCATTGTAAGCTTGCACTTGTAAGGGGGTTGAATCACGACAGGTGATATACACAGTTACATCACAAGCCCACTGTAAGCTTACACTTGTAAGGGGGTTGAATCACAACAGGTGATATACAGAATTACATCACAAGCCCATTGTAAGCTTACACTTGTAAGGGGGTTAAATCACAAGAGGTGATGTACACAATTACATCACAAGCCCATTGTAAGCTTACACTTGTAAGAGGGCTGAATCACAAGAGGTGATATACACAATTACATCACAAGCCCACTGTAAGCTTCCACTTGTAAGGGGGTTGAATCACAATAGGTAATATATACAATTGCATCACAACCCCATTGTAAGCTTACGCTTGTAAGAGGGTTGAATCACAACAGGTGATATACACAATTACATCACAAGCCCACTGTAAGCTTTCACTTGTATGGGAGTTGAATCACAAGAGGTGATAAACACAATTACATCACAACCCCATTGTAAGCTTACCCTTGTAACGGGGTTGAATCACAAGAGGTGATATACACAATTACATCACAAGCCCACTGTAAGCTTCCACTTGTAAGGGGGCTGAATCACAAGAGGTGATATACACAATTACATCACAAGCCCACTGTAAGCTTCCACTCGTATGGGGGTTGAATCACAAGAGGTGATAAACACAATTACATCACAACCCCATTGTAAGCTTACACTTGTAACGGGGTTTAATCACAAGAGGTGATATACACAATTACATCACAAGCCCACTGTAAGCTTCCACTTGTAAGGGGGTTGAATTACAAGAGGTGATATACACAATTTTATCACAACCCCATTATAAGCTTACACTTGTAAGGGGGTTGAATCACAAGAGGTGATGTACACAATTACATCACAACCCCATTGTAAGCTTACACTTGTAAGGGGGTTGAATCACAAGAGGTGATATACACAATTGCATCACAAGCCCATTCTAAGCTTGCACTTGTAATGGGGTTGAATCACAAGAGGTGATATACACAATTACATCACAAGCCCATTGTAAGCTTACACTTGTAAGGGGGTTGAATCACAAGAGGTGATATACACAATTACATCACAAGCCCACTGTAAGCTTACACTTGTAAGGGGGTTGAATCACAAGAGGAGATATACGCAATTACATCACAAGCCCATTGTAAGCTTACACTTGTAAGGGGGTTGAATCACAAGAGGTGATATACGCAATTACATCACAAGCCCATTGTAAGCTTACACTTGTAACGGGGTTGAATCACAAGAGGTGATAAACACAATTACATCACAAGCCCATTGTAAGCTTACACTTGTAAGGGGGTTGAATCACAAGAGGTGATATACACAATTACATCACAAGCCCATTGTAAGCTTACACTTGTAAGGGGGTTGAATCACAAGAGGTGATATACACAATTACATCACAAGCCCACAGTAAGCTTCCACTTGTAAGGGGGTTGAATCACAAGAGGTGATATACACAATTACATCACAACCCCTTTGTAAGCTTCCACTTGTAATGGGGTTGAATCACAAGAGGTGATATACACAATTGCATCACAAGCCCATTGTAAGCTTACACTTGTAAGGGGGTTGAATCACAAGAGGTGATATACACAATTACATCACAAGCCCACTGCATGACTAATGGGTTGCAGATGAAATATACTTCAGTAAACAATAAGAAAAGAACTAAAGAAAAAAATAAGAAAATCACACTGAGTCACGCAGCATCTAAAATGCACCATTGTTATCTTATTGACAGTTCTATTTTGGTGAGGACATGACAAATGTGAAAAGATAACCCATACATGTAAAACTGCAACAAAAAAATACAATGTTTGGTCATTTGTAGAGGCTCCTCCATCTTTTATCCATTTTTTATTGGCTATTCATTTCTAAGAAAAGCATTTACAAATGTTTATTAAACACTCTTTTCAGGCCGGACCTGGGATTGTAGCCAGAGGATATTATGACGGTTTCTGTGGGGATGCTAATTATAGATATTATTATCATATCTCAGAATGTATTCCTGCATTAATCATGCTGGATGACATGTATCAGAGAGCATAAACCATGTTACAATTATCTTTAAGTCACTTTATTTACTATGTGTAACAGATCACATGCCTATGCTCTGCTTTATTCATTACCTGAATGAGAAAAAAACGCCATGCCCCTGTCACATTAATCTGTCCTTTAAAAGGAGCTAAAGTCCTAAAAAATACTTGTAGAGCTGTTTGATGAAACGTATCTGCATGTCTCAGGTAAATGAAGTGTAGTAGCACTGAATCTTCTGAATCCAAACGAACATTACAAAACTTATATTATGTCTTCAGTTATGTATTTTTTTAATTATCTGCCTCCTGACACTGAAAAAAAATAACACAATAATGATGTCATCCTGGCTGCCTTTAGTTTACTACATATCACTTAATTTCTACTGAAGGAATTTCCTTTGTATACTCAAGTCAAATCAGTGATCCTTGGAGTTGGGAGATGTGAAGTGCATGTAGGAAGAAATATATACTAGCACCAAAATTACTGTTTCTCAAAGTATTTACTCTTCTCCAAGGTACAGTGATCTTGGAGATAGTATATATAATAGTGTTGGGGTGTAGGGTGCAGCCCAGCACATCACTGCCCCTGCAAAAAATACTTAAAATAAGTAAAAGTGATTTTCAATGTTCACTCTTACTTGTGTTAAATTGCACTGCCATCTTCATACTTTCAAAACTCGTATCACTGAGTCTTGAACTTCTGATAGGTGGTATGAAATAATATACTTCCTGACTTGCATGCATTTAAAATTTAATTTTTCACTCCTGCAAACTGGTATAGCCGCCGTCATACTTAAGATGTCCAAATCCTTCTTCTGCTATTAGAACCTCTGTAAATCTCCTATGATTTTTTTTACCTCAGTTTGCAGTCTTTCTGTAATTATTTCTGTAAAGCACCGTTTAATAGTGTTATTATTGCACCTCTGAATTGATTTTGTATATATGCTTCTCTTGTGGATCTATTCTTCCCAGACTTCCACTAAATAAAAATGGACTGCAGTCCAGCAGGACATCCTATTTATCAAAACATACATAGAAAACAAAGGCAAAAATTCATAAATAATGATTCAAAAATTATGAACATTGCACAAATTACATATTAAAATATAAATAATACCAATATTCATTTTGGAAAAAAAAATCATACCGTCTTTGTACTAATTAGAGCAAATATAGGTATCGTGCTACAGAGTTTAAAGTAATATTACAGCCAGTGCACTTTAAAAAACGTACATGAACACACACACACACACACACACACACACACACACACACACACACACACACACACACACACACACACACACACACACACAGAAACTCACACACAGAGTACACTATATATGTCTTACAGACTTACTGAGTTTTTGACTATACAAACTAATACTGGATCCCATATCTGGATTTTAATAAGCTTTAAAACAGAACACAGTTGCTCTACCAGATCCAGAACCAGGTGACTTAGCAGATAGGAGTCCCATGTTGGCTTGGTTTGCTATTCAAAAAAAAAAAAAAAAACTTCATTAAATAATCTTTGTTCTGACTAACCAAACACAGCATGCATTCGGACCTTGAAGATCTCCTGACACATGAGAACTTTGGTAAGCCCAAGAAACCTCAATGTTAACATCAAACTACACAGAAGATTAAGGCGACGTGCTGTAAAGGAAAAGACAGCAGCAGGCCTGAGTGCAGATAGATTCTGTCAAACCACAATTTATTGTAAAACAAGCTCTAATTTTATTTTGAAGAGCAAGTGGGAGATACTACAAGTAACTGTGTGTGTGTAACTCCCCATTTAAAGGCACTGTCTATTTAAGGGACCTATTTAAAGGCACTGTCTAGTTAAGTGACCTATTTAAAGGCACTGCCTAGTTAAGGGACCTATTTAAAGGCACTGTCTAGTTAAGGGACCTATTTAAAGGCACTGTCTAGTTAAGTGACCTTGCTCAGTGTCAGACTCTGAACCTATAATTATTAAGAAGATGCAAGTGTCATAAACCTCTACACCAAATTCTTTTTTTTTTGTAGATCACTGAGGATTACAGTCTGTCAATGGCAGATTTTCAGAGGTGTGCTGTTCACTGGGTAACACACTTGCTTTTGGTGCAGTTTGTGGGTTCTGTTCCCATACCACGTAGATCAATTGCTGACACTATGTGCATCATAAAAAGAGAAAGGGAGAGAGGGCAAAGGGGGAATGCTGCACTCTTGAGTGTGCCCTCCTTTGAATGAGATGCCTAGTAGCCATGAACCTTTGCCAGTTTATCAGCCATTCACCAGCACACCATTTTTTTAGGTAACATAGGCAAGGGCAGAAGGCACTGAATTTGTAAATGAAACAGTGAAATGTAAAGTTGTTTGTAAGCAGCAACATCTTCATTAGATATAGTTCTCTTTAACATGGAATTATTCAGATAACTTTTATTTCTCCAGGGACTGTGCATATTGACTGACATTGCTGGATTTATAATGACAGCCGTTTGAGTGGCCTTTTATGGCTGAAATGTTCTGAAATGGGTAGTTTTGCCATTATTTGTTCATATGTTTTGTTTCATTACTTACAGAAAAAATGTTTAAAACTGCAAATGTAAAACACATGCTCTAAAAAGTGGTGTTGTATTAAATAAGGAATGTAATTTAATACTATCAGGAAGCTGAATCAAAGAAGGCATGTATTTTTGCATGGTCCTACAAATGAGTGCAGGGGACCCACAGTCTGAAAACAGTTTAAAGGTACATTTAATTTGCCACTGGCCAAAGGCATTTCTATGAATGTAGGTTTAAATGAATATGAGTTTCAGGGGAAGAGATGTTTATTGTTACACATGCTAAGTCTGTTTTCATTCTGAGACTGTATTGTTTTATTTAACAAATGGCTAATGGTGCTTGTGCTATAAAATTTAAAATAAATGTTTTAAATTAAATCCAAATATCTGTAATCACTGTAGAAGTAAAGAAGAAAATAACACGTGGACTGACAGGTTTTATTTATTTAACATTTGTTTACCAGGAAAGTCTGACTTGGAACAAAGCCAATTTTCAACAGAGGCCTGAGGAGAAATGCTCCAGATGCATGTCTTTGTGACATGGGAGAAAACCAGAACCCCCAGAGAAAACCCACAAGAATGCAGGGAGAACATGCAGACTCCACACAGAAGGCACCACAACCAAGAATCAAACCACAGAACCTTTAGATGTGAGGCAGCAACGCTACCACTGCACCACTGTACCATCCATATGGTTAGAACAGTGTTTATGGTAAATGGGGAGAGATGGCCAAGTAATGGGGTACTAGAATTGATGAGGGGGGTGCTGGTTGGGGGAGCCTAGCTGTTGGGGGGGTTCTGGCTGGGGGGTGCCTGGCTGCAGTTGCTGGCTGGGGGGGGGGCTGATTCATTACCCTGCCTATGGCCTCATTTGACCATGGCCTGGCTCTGGCCTGCTCTTTTAACATTGAGGATTACCATTCTGCAAGTCAATGTCAGCAGAATGTGTGTGTGTGTGTGTGTGTGTGTGTGTGTGTGTGTGTGTGTGTGTGTGTGTGTGTGTGTGTGTGTGTGTGTGTGTGTGTGTGTGTGTGTGTGTGTGTGTGCTTACCCAGAAAGACAGCAGACATCTGGAGCTCCTGTGAGTAGTTTCCACAAACAAATAATAAGTCCCTTACCTGGATTTTACTAAATTAACCAATATCAACATCTAAAGCTTCTGGCACCTAAAATAAATGAATAACCAAAACAAAGATACCACCACAAGGACACAAGAACTGAATACTTCAAAAAGGCATTTCATGCCCAGTCTCCACATCTGGTGGCATTTTGTTTCAAATTTTAGTAAACTCTGAACAGAACACAGCTAATCCATCTTCTTTACTAATATTTAGGATTCCCATCATGTAAGTTGCTAGTCAGTAGAACATGTTTGCACCCAGAAAGACAGCAAATATATAGGTCTTTTCCTTCTAGACTCTGCAATTGAACACTTTTTTCCCTTATCTGGATTTCAGTAAACCCTGTAAGCTAATATGTCTGTACTGTTAGAGGCATCTCCTGTGGTTAGCAATGTTCTGGTGATTCTCTTTTCAGAGTACACATTTGCTTTCCTAAGTTATTATAAAGAGTGCAGCCATCTTTGCTATCACAGCCCCCAGGGACAAAGAATATCATTGTTTATCAATTCCTGACAAGCACCTCCTACTCCCACTAACTTCCCTCATCTCAATTTTTCTACAATTCCACTAGTTCTAATCCTCCCAACTTCTACCTCAGGTCAGCTCAGCTCCAACATCCTTCTCCCCTAAATCCCTTTTTACACTCAGATCTCTCACTCAGTGGTCTCTACTGCACTCAACATATTTCTTGTATTCATAACTAGATGCATAGCTAGTTAGCTATTCTAATATCCAGTGCCATTCCCCCAATTTGGCACCCCTCCCCAACCCCAAGTGGAGAAGCAAAGAAAAAAAAAAGTTTCTGAATCACACACAGAGCACTAAAGCATATAATTGTAAACAAAAAAAAGCTCTTTCCTTTTCAACTTGTAGCAAACTGCTTGCTACAGTTAATGCTATACATAGAGCACTAAACCACTTCAGTTCTTTTAAAAAAGCTATTTTTTTTTCATTTTAACCTTTAAGTGCTTCAATTCTGACCACAAATGTAATACCAGCATTCATTTCTGAATGCTGGTATGCACTGAATGCTGATTGAGATCTGTCACTTGTGACCCCTGACATTTTGCACCTGGGGCGACTGTCTCCTTTGTCTCACCTTAGCTATAATACTGTTTATAACACTACCACAGCTTAATTTTATTGTTTTTGCTTTGTCATACAACTTTTGGTGGGTGAAACATGCTCCACTTGCCCTTGCTAATGATTAGCCTCATAGTGCATCCCAAACCTTACCTGCAATTCCATCCACCCATCCTTCTCTAACTTTATTGATGTACTGGTATTTATACTTACCTCTTTTGACCAATCATATGTGATGCTGCACCCTCCATAACCCCAGCCTCAAATTCCATTCGCTCTCATACATCATCCTCATTGTCGTCATCATTAAACCCCTTTTCCCATTTTCTACATGGGGGCAACTTTTGCTGTCAGCTCTCACCCTCCCTGTCTATTTAGTGCCATTCTCCTGTCTTCTGTGACACTCATGTCTGACTGTCACAGGTTTTCATTCTCCTGTCTTCTGTGACACTCATGTCTGACTGTCATAGGTTTTCATTCTCCTGTCTTCTGTGACACTCATGTCTGACTGTCACAGGTTTTCATTCTCCTGTCTTCTGTGACACTCATGTCTGACTGTCACAGGTTTTCATTCTCCTGTCTTCTTTTCTGTGACACTCATGTCTTTTTTTTTTTTTTTAATATTTTTATTAATTTCCAAAAACAAGAAAACATGAATGCAGATTATTTATGACAATGAAGTATTTACAAATTATTTAAAAAGGTAGGCTAAAACCTCTAAACAGATATCAAACATTAAAACCAAAATAAAGTATTTACAAGGGTGTCTATTGTTGACAAATAATTGACTTTCTATACAATTGTTTCCTGATTATAATCTGCTGCAGTCATTATTCTCCAGTATTTCAGCTACTTTTTGCCATGCTACGTATAATGATGCAGTTCTTTCAGTTCTTCCTTTAATAGTGTTCATTTCCAATTGCGATACTGCTGACACCATATTCATGAATTGCTTAAAAGTTGGAGAAGCTTTGGATTTCCAGTTTGATGTAATGTTCTTCCTTGCAATATCTAGGAGAGTCCATAAGATTACATATTTTGTTCTTGGCACACAGTCAGGTACAGGTGCATTAAACAAAATAATAGATTTGGAAATCTGGAATTTATCATTGAATACCATTTGCAAAAAATAATTTATTTTATCCCAATATGGTTTAATCAAATGGCATTCGTAGAACATATGTTGCCAGTCTGCATTTATTGATAAATCACATCTCCAGCAGCCAATATTTTTCTTAAACATAAGTTCCATTTTATGAGGGGTTACATAAGATCTGTGTATGAATTGCCATGTAAAAAGTCTCCAATGTAATGAAAGTGAAGTCTGCTTTGGAGAGAGAAGAATTAGTTTTTTATCTCTGTCATTTGGCACATGTCCATTAACTGATCTATAATAATTCCATATTTTGTCATTATTATGCATTTTTATTTTTTGTTTGTTTTATAAATAGATGATAAGTATCCCTTTCCAGTAATGGGTTGATTCGTTAGTAATATTATATGTTCTATAAGGTTAGGAACATTTTGTCTTATTGATGGTTGCATTGTTTCTTGTTTGCTTAATATATACTGTCTTAATTCTTGTACATGTAACCACGAACTATCTTCCATATTTAATTTCTGTTTAATCTGGTCTATTGTCAGAGGTTTTCCAGAGTTTAGCAATTGATGCCAATATATTAATCCCTTTTCTTTAAGCATGTTGACTACTTCCATATTAAATGTTATTATATTACCTTGTGTGTACGCTACTGGATATAAAAGAAATGACCATGCTTTAATATCAGGATTGCTATTAATAAGATTTTGGAAAATTTTTAATGTATAAGTAATGTATTTGGAACTTATATTTTATTCTTATGTATCATCATATATTCCTTCATCAGCCATAGAAAATTGTTTGGTATGAAATCTGTATACTTTTTTGCTACTACAAATCCTGATTTTAACCAGATTCTCTCATGAATTAGCTTCCATTTTAATGTATATTTTGTATTTAGCCATAATGATATTGTTTTAATAATGGATGAATGCAAATATATTTCTAGTCTGGTAAACCTATGCCACCTATATCCCAATCATCTAGATGATACTTCATAGCTATCCTTGGTTTTTTTGGATACCATAGGAATCTTACCATTAAATCATTTAATTGTTTTAGATGCGATTTAGCTAGTGGCAAAGAACAAGCTTGCATGACATAAAGAATTTTTGGAAATATGATCATTTTAATTATATAAAGCCTTTCTTCCATTGAAAGGAAGAATTTATTCCATCTTTATATTAGATTTTTAATATTATTTAAGGTCTCTTTATAATTTGTTTCAATTGTAGTATCTAGGTTGTTAGTTATTATAAATCCCAAGTATTTCATTATATTATCGGTAGAGATATATTTATGGTATTTTTTATTTAGATATTTTTTATTAGTATTTATAAGCAATAGATTTGTTTTGTTCTCATTAAATTTAAGACTTGAAAAGTTTTGAAAGTTTTGAATTGAGTCCCATAATGCTTTTAAACTGCTATTATTATTTTTTAAGGTAATTAAAATATCATCAGCAAAAAGTTGAATTTTAAGCTCTAGGCTGTTTTCTAGTTGTATTCCTTCAATATTTTTATCCATACATATATTATTTGCTAAGGGTTCAATGACTAGCGCAAACAATAACGGAGAAAGAGGGCAGCCTTGTTTTGTGCCCTTAGTTATTTTAATAGATTTAGACAGACAAGATCCCAGGTTTATATAAGCCAATGATTTTTCATATAATGATTTTATTAACAAAGTGAAGTTGTTTGAGAAGCCATATTCTTCTAAAACTAACCACAGATAATCCCAGTTCACTGAATCAAATGCACTATTTATGTCTAAGCTAATAACATTAATTTTGTTTTTTGTGACATTTATATAATCAATTAAGAAAAGAATTATTTTAATGTTGTCATAAGTGTTCCTATCTTTTATAAAACCTGTTTGATCCTCCTCTATCAAAAGTGGTAGTAACTGTTTTATTCGAGCAGCATGTATTGCCATAAAAATGTTATAATCTATATTAAGAAGTGAAATGGGTCTGTATGATGAACATTCACTGGGATCTTTATTTTGTTTCAGAATTGGTGATATTAATGTGTACTTCCAAGAAGGAGGTATGTCTTTACCATTTTTAACTGATGTAAAGACATTCAATAACAACAGCAAAGCCTCATTTGATAGTAATTTAAACATTTCTGGGGTGATATTATCTATACCTGGAGCTTTGTTTAATTTTAGCTTATTTACTTCAGCTTTAAGTTCTGTCATTGTTATTTGTTTATCTATTAGTTGTACCTGCTCCTCTAATAACCTAACTTTAACATTGTTTTTGAGAAAAGCTTTCAATGCTGAATGTGTTTCTGTTTTCTCATTTTGATTATTAAGTTTATGAAAAAATAGCCTAAAAGCTTCTAGTATTCCTTCTAAATCAGATACTTTCTTTTTGGTTTCTATATTATGTATTTCCTTGATTTGATTTGTTTTAATAATCTTTTTAGTCCTATTTGCTATTCTTCGTTGGTTTTTAGGGTTCATTGAATAGTAACATAGTTTAATTTTTTCTAAGTTGATCATTGTTTTGTGGTGTAGCGTCTCTGAGTATTTTTTTATTAGTATCTTCTAGTTCTTTTATTAAGTTGGTGTTTCCATTTTGAATATCAAGCTTTAAATTATCTACTTTTGACTGTAATTCCATTAATTCCTTATTCCACTGTTTTTGTTTATTTTTATACAATCCCACCGCTCTTCCATATAGGTATGCTTTCAATGCATCCCATATATATATTTCAGATACATCTTTTGTAAGATTGATATCTAGGAATGTTTGTGTCTCTTTAATATAAAATTCCTTAAAATCTTTGAGATTTGTTATGTAAGATGGTATTCTTGTTACTGATATCCTTCTCTTGAAACATAAGTCTATCTCAAACGTTATGGTGTTTTGGTCTGAAAATGGACATAAAATTGTCTTGACTTTATTTAATTTAGAGGTTAAATCCTTTGTTATGTACACTCTATCTATTCTAGAGTATGTATTATGTCTATGGGAAAAATGTGTAAAGAATAGTGAATCAGGGATAGCATACTCATTTATGTCAACTATATTAAAAGTTTCAACAAACTCAGATAACAACTTTGTTAAAGGTGATCTCTTATGTGTAGTTTTAGTATTTGTGTCAGTTTCTTTTATAATGCAATTTAAATCTCCAGCTATGATTAAATTGCCTTTGGTATATTGTACAATGTCTTCTAAGTGTTGTTTGGCCACTCTAACACCTAGTTCTGGTATCCAATAAATATTCACTAATGTATATATCATTTCATTGATAGATATTGTCACTAGACAAAACATTCCTGAGTTGTCATGGAACGTGTTTATGATTTTAGGCATTAAAGTAGTGTTTTTCCACAAAATTGCTACTCCCCTTCGCTTCTGATTATAGGTGGAACTTACTAGTATTGTATAATTTTTATTGTTTATTTTATTTATGTCTTCCTGTGTAAGGTGTGTTTCCTGTAAAAATACTAGTTGCTCTTCACATAGCTTTAAATATCTATAAAGACTTCCCCTTTTGCAGCTATTATCTAAACCATTTACATTAAGAGATATACATTTTGCAATTGGATTTATATTAGCTTTGCTTTTATCCATATTCATATACTCGTAACAATGTGTAGATGTGTGTACATGAAGAGAATGACTTGTTCTTTCTTCTTCCAACAGTATTACAATAGATTATAGACACCCAATAAAAGTAAATTACAAGATCATAACTGAGAACAGTATAAGATAAACAACCACCAAACCCCTCCATGAGAAAAATATCTCATCCTTGAATGATCTAATCATTCAAGCGATCTCTCTAAGTCTGCATTTCAGCATCCTCCCCCGGCCCCGCCCTATGGTAGTTTTATAATGAAAAGTATCTTATATATCTTTTAAGTATACATGTATCTGTCTTTACAGATTACTTAAATACAGTCTTTATCTATTTTTAATATTTTATAAAACACTAAGGCAACACAACTATACATAGATTTAATACTTAACTATTTGGTTTTGTTTAAATTGTAAAGGAAAATCTTTTATTTTAATATATCTTTTGTGTAGCAATAACGGTTATGCATCTTAAAAATAATATGTTTGCTGTCTTATCTCCCTTATAGTGTAAGTGGCATTCATAGGTATCAAATTTATTGTAATGGTCTACCTATATATATATATATATATATATATATATATATATATATATATATACATATATACATATATATACATACATACACATACACACACACACATATATATATATATATATACACACATGCATACATACACACATATATGCATACTTACATAAAAAAAAAAAAGTTAAACATTATATGCATCAGTTAACCATGCCACAAGTTGATTAAATCAGAAAGTATCCGTAACAATGAATATAACGTTACATTTGTATTGTCATTTATCAGTAATCTTATAGTTTTCTTTTAATTCAAAAAGTCATATTTTAGTGGTATGAATGCTACTAATTTGTTTTGGCATTGGTATTATATAGTTTAAGACTATATTTCTTAGCAATTCCTATATATTTATTAGTGCCACTGGCATATTTCATCGCTAGTGTACCACATATGTCATATGTCAAATAGCAACTCATACTCCTTATGATATTACAGGATTTATCTGCAGCGTTATAACTGTAAGGTTGGAAAATATGAGAAGCAAAGTAGGCTTTAAATATGCTATAACACAATTGTTTGGTACTTATTACTGTCAACTCTTCTACATACACAGGAAAAAATAACCTTATATGACCATCAACCATTTTCCTTCATTTTTCTCTTCATCCTTCTATTCTCCATTTTTAATAAATATTTGTTTCTATTGTGGCTTCTTTGAATTTAGTGAGGGTACTCCATATCATATTATAGATAATATACAACGTTCAAACAGAGAACATGCCCAATATAGAGACATATTCTCAACTCAAGTGGTCCACACCATATATTTATAACACTGCAGTCAGAAATATATTAATGAATATGCAATAACTAGCAGCTTTGCAGCATGTGTGTGTCTCTAACAAGTACATATCTATAGGATATTAAAAAGAATAGATAGCACACTCTTGTTTCATAATTAACAAATGCACACAGCCTGGTATTTACTTTCATAGAAAGAAATTAGACCTGTTACTTATTTGCATATCAGGTATCAACAGCAATATGTTAGTAAATGCCTATGCTATTCAAATCATATTTTAATGCTGATTGATATGAGATGTAGCTGACAATGGCTTTAGCGTTTGTGATGTTATATAATATATATTCAGTATTATAAGTAAAAGTATGTTGCATGTCTATTTGCAATCTAAGGTTCAAGGCTGATCAATTTAGACATAAAAGACAATTTCTTTAGCCTTGGTTATATAATGGGAGTTACTGTGTCTCTACACAACCATTCATTTTCAGTGAGGATGTTCAATATTAATATAACTTGCCTTTAATAAAAGCATACTTATAATTCAGCAGTTCTTTCCTATATATATATATATATATGGGTCTACTGAGACCGAACGATTCACGACACTGGAAGAGGAGACTGAATGACCGACAGGTAGGTTTACCCGGAGATTCACCGACAGCGGAAAGACCGACAAGGGAAATGTGCGATCGTGACATGTTGAGTGTGCGACAGTTACGGAGTTAGGAGCGGTCAGGTAAGTGTGCGAAATTGTGGGATGTCGGGTTAGGATGTGGGACAGGTGAGTGTGTGTTTGTGTCGGAGGTAGGGTTCGGGTTAGGAAAGTGTGTGATAGTGAGGGACTGTAGTTTTGGGACGGGTTAAGTGAGTTAGGGTTAGGGTGCAGGTAGGTGAAGTGTGCGATGGTGTCGGTGCTTGGGTTAGGGGTGGGTAAGTGAGTTAGGTTAGGGTGCAGGTAGGTGAAGTGTGCGATGGTGTCGGGTGCTGGTTTTAGGTGTGGTAGTGAGTTAGGGTTAGGGTGCAGGTAGGTGAAGTGTGCGATGGTGTCGGATGCTTGGGTTAGGGGTGGGTAGTGAGTTAGTTAGGGTTAGGGTGGTAGTGTGAAGCGGATGTGTCGGACGTTGGGGTTAGGAGTTTAGGGTTAAGGTTAGGTGGTGTTGTTGTGTGTGTGTGTTTGTGTATTTTGTGTTTTTGTGTTGTGTTTTGGGTATGTTTGTGGTGTCGGTGTATGAAAGTAGACCCATATGTATATATATATATATATATATATAAAACAATATCATAAGCAAGACTGAGATTTTTTCTTGCTCATTACTGCTTAATGATTGTGCTACTTGAACAATTTAATATTTACAGAGTATCTTGATAATTAAACAGCAACTCCTTTTTACCCTTAAAATGCCTAATAACACATAGCTACATTCATGAACCTTAATTGACTTACTATCCTTAAGGTTGAGTACACTAGCTGCAGTGTGTTTACAAATATGTTATATAGTTCGAGTCAAGGACTTAAATATATTAAATTTTTATAAAATTAAGTTAAATTATAGTAATTTACGTGGGTGATCTTATCAGAAAAGATTATAGTAAAGTCTGTATGTGTTAACTATTCATACAGTGTCTTCCAAGAGATATACTTCTTTTTAAGCTTTGTGTGTTGTTTATGTGTACAATTCAAAATGAATAACAAATATTACAATATAATAAAACGTCATGTATGTGTTGATACCTTCTAAATTCATTAGGTACTTCAGTGTACTTTTAGTATTTGTTAAAACTGTAAAAGCACTTTGCCATCTCATAAATAGTGTGCTGGTTACTTTAAGTAGCTTAGGAGCTGACACCACACCCATACTGTCTTGTTTTAGTGCTGACATCACTCATGACTGTTTACTTTCATTTTGTGCTGTTAGAAGGTTTAACACACTGTAATGGATTCTAACTGAAGAACCTTCATTCAGGGGTGGTAAAATAAGAGTTCCCAGCTCATGACCATGGCGGAAGACAAAACAAAGTAAGTGAAGTTTTTAGGGCTTTAAACTGAACACCAGCTCATTAAACTTCTATTAGTTTTCTTAACATTAAGGGCAGATATACAAGCCAAACAGTTGTTTGTTAGTCAAAAAGGCACTTTTAGCATCAAAGAATAGATAATTACTTTTCAAGGCACTTTTTGACAGTTATTATTATCAGTTTTTATATATTATTATGTGTATTAAATACATCAGTTTAGATATTTCATGCAGCTTAGTGTAAATAATATAAAAAGGAATCATGCTCATTTAAACACACCACATTAATATGTCAGTGTAAATACATCATATACTATACTAGCAGTAAAAGGCAGGTAATTTATAAATGAACTATCTAAACATCATTTAGAGTTAGAAAAATCATGACTGTAAGTATTTACACTGTAATAGAGAAAGATATGCTACCTTGCTTAAAATGTCCTGCTTATCTTGTATTTATATTGTTTCAAAGACTGACATGTGTAAAGCATGAATGCTTTCAAAGAACTTTTTTGCCTTACAGAGCAAATAGAAGACAATAATGTTTGTGTTTTTCATATGTCTTTTATTGTTTCTTCTTCTTCTTGTCAGCAGTGCTCCATTCATTTTTTTCTAAGTGATGCTTAACCCCAAATTGGGAGAAATCCATTTCTTCCACATTATCCAAGGTTTTATTAGCTGGAAGATAAGAAACTGTTGCTTGCAGAGTGTCAAAAGTTTTAGGACCTTCAGTAAAAAATATTTTTATTCTTGCAGGGAACAGCAAGTGGACTTTAAGTTGTCTTTTTTCAATTCCTTTATCAGAGGGAGACATTCTTTTCTTGCAGTTCTAACTCCAGCAGAATAATCATTATCAAATCTGATTATGTTGTCTTTGTATTTAACTGGAGAAGTTGACCATGCTGTTTTTAAAATAAGTTCCTTGTCCTGTGATGAAAAAAACTTTACTATTATTGATCTAGGGTGATTTTTTGATTTGATGGTTGATGAAGCAGCTCTTAAGGATCTGTGGGCTCTTTCAATTCCATAAGAAAGAGCTTCAGGCAATTTTAAAACTTCTGGTAACCAGGTATTAACGAAAGTCACCATGTTATCTCCCTCTGTTTTCTCTGGTAGCCCATAGATGCGAAGGTTATTTCGCCTGGACCTGTTCTCTAGATCCTCTATTTTATTTTGTAATGAAGCATTTTGTTGTGATAAAAAATGTAGCTGAAGATCTTGTTCTGAGAGTCTGCCCTCAGTATCATTTAAGGATCTCTCTATGTCAGCTATTTGAGACTTCTGTTGCGTCATTATTTCTTGTAGTTGCTATATTTGTTTTGTAGATCTCTCCTCAAAAGTGTCCAGTTTGGTATTCATTTTGTCAAATTTCACTGACAAGTCTTGTATAGCATTTAATAAAGACTGTATCTCCTTTTTCATCGTCTGGTCCTGTGTGGTATGCTTAGAAAAGCTCATTTTCAGTAGATTCAGATACCTTCCTTCTTGTTTTTGACAGGAAAAATAATGTTTAAAGCCAAATTTTTTGCACTGCAGACTTCTAGTGATATTAGTAGAAGTAATTCAACAAAATAGGTTTGTCTACAATATCTAGTTTTTAAAAATTCCTGTCAGAAATATCTTTTGAGTGGAGAGCTGAGAAAAGATGCTGCCAACCAGTCTACATCCTAGCCACGCCTCCTCGACACTCATGTCTTGACTGTCACAGGTTTTCATTCTCCTGTCTTCTGTGACACTCATGTCTGACTGTCACAGGTTTTCTTTCACACATTCCATCCACCTCTTTGCTGGATGCACTCATTTCCTCTTGCCTTCATCCAGTCTGTCCCAAATCTTCTTCACCAGATTGTCTTCTGCTTTTCTGCACATGTGCTCAAACTACCATAATCTATTTTCTTTGACCTTTTCTGCAGTTGGAGTTACTTTGGATTTTGCTTTGATGTCCTCATTTTTTCATCTGTAACACAGTGTGCATCCTGCTACCCATCTCAGGCACTTCATCTCCATCACCTCTAGGTTCCTCAACTGCTGTGCCTTTACACTGCCCAGGTTTCTGTACCATACAGTAGTTCTGGTTGCACCACTGCTTTGTACACCTTACTTTTCAGCTTCTTTGGCATTTTTCTGTAATAAATTATACCTGACAGTCTATGCCAGTTGGCTGCAGCCCCTTTGATTTTACCTCTGACCTCTTCATTCAGACTTCCCTTCAATTTAACCACACCTCCCAGGTACTTGAAGCTGTTTATCTGTTCCACTATTTTCCTTTCTATCTCGATTCTCGGCTTCTTCTGAACTCCACCATTTGCTGCCATTACAACTGTCCTATCTGTACTCACTTTCATCCCTTGTGCCTTCAGTTTTGTATCCTATTCCTCTATCTTTTTCTGAAATTCTTGATAAGGAGTCTGCCTATAATGCTACATCATCTGCATACAGCAACTTTGTTGATCTGCCCCTCCAACCTGTTTGCTAATGAACTCTGTCACCAGTATGAACAACAGTTGTCTCAGAGCTGAACCCTGGTATACACCCACTCCTACTGTGACCCCTCTGTGAGATCAAACACTGTCCTTACTTAAGTCATTGGGTCCTTGTACATAGCCTGCACTAATCTATCAATGTTTCTTGAACTTCGAACCACTGTAGGACTGCCCAAATAGGCTTTCTTGGGACCTTGTCATATCCTTTCTCAATATCTAAGAATGCCCAATTGGTCTCTTTCCTCATCTCTAGCTTCTTTTCAACTATCTATCTCATTGCAAACATCAGGAGTTGTGCTGCATCCTGATCTGAATCAGAACTAATAATGTCCCATCTTACTTTCTACTATTCAGCATATTCTCCAGAAATTTCATGCAATGCAGCAGTAGTTTGATACCTCTGTACTGCCCACAATTGTGAATATCCCCTTTGTTCTTTAACACTTGCAATAGTACTCTATTTTCCAGTCATCTGGGATGCACCTTTCTCTCCACACTCCTATGAGAACCCTCAGGGCCTTTTCTCCCCTATCTCACCCAGCATCTTATCATATCTTTTGTGACCTCATCTGAACCTGCAGCTTTCCCTGACTTCATTTTCTTTAGTGCTCTTCTTACTTCTTCTATGGTAAACACCTCCGCTTCTGTCATTGTAGGCTGCATCTGGGGCAGTTCAGTTTTTGTGGGGTTTTCTTCATTCAAAAGCTGTTGGAAGTAATCCTTCCATCTGCCTTTGATGTCTTATTGAATGGCAAGCAGGTTGTTGCTGGCATCCTTTATGAAGGGAATCAGACTATCTTCCTTACTTTTCTGTCTTTGCCTTGCAACCTGATATAGTTTGTTTGTGCCATCTACTGACTTACTTTCCAGAAGTTGGTAGAGTGCCTTGTTCTTTGCTATTACAACTTTCTCTTAGCTTCTTTGTTATCCAAACAGTACTCCTCCCTAGCCTGCTCTGTCTTTTCTATCTCCCACATTTTCCTGCACTTCCTTCTTTTGATGTCTTCCTGGACTTCTGCATTCCACCACCAGCTTTCTTTATGTAACTTATGACCATACCTAGCACAGCCGCATATCTGTTTTGTAGTCCTCACACTGCCATTCTTCTCAACTCAACCTATTTCTTCAGAGTAATTCATTGAATTGTTGTGCTTTCTTTCCAGTCAACTTCCAGGTCTTCATCCTGGTCTCTGTTGACCTTAGAACCTTCTCTAACCTCTGCTTGCAGCTGATTGTGGCAACCAGTGGTTTATGCTGTGGACACACATAAACTGCTTAAGCTATGTAACAAAATCCCAGCGCTCAACATATGGTTACTCCTCCACTCCCATGTTATCTTAGCACTAACAGCAACTCTGTTAAAACTAAACATAAAAATACATTCTACCTCCAGGCTATAATATCATGACACAAAAAAGCTGGTGGCATTGCACTTTTATACAATAACTCCATTAAAATCTCTCCCTATGCCCACATAGCCATTCAACCTATAACAATAATGAATTTCTGATCTCTCTCTTAAAATTTAATGGCAGCAACAGTATTTGCCTTTTGCTATACACATCCCCCAAACTATAACAATTCTACTGTATAAAAAAAAATATTTTGGCTATCAATCAACATTAGTTAAGAAGCCATCCATCTAAGTGACATAAATAAAGACTCATTAACCATATCTTCCTCCCACCCCAAATCTGCCAGTTACATGTATATATATATATATATATATATATATATATATATATATATATATATATATATATATATATATATATATATATATATATATATATATATATACATATATATATATATATAT
This sequence comes from Protopterus annectens, assembly GCF_019279795.1. Taxonomy (NCBI): domain Eukaryota; kingdom Metazoa; phylum Chordata; order Ceratodontiformes; family Protopteridae; genus Protopterus; species Protopterus annectens. The sequence continues at coordinate 402,918,211 of NC_056734.1, read as the reverse complement.
ATATATATATATCTTTATTCAACTCATCAGTTCTCCAAATCTTCGAAACAGATCTTCCATCCTAGACTGGGTCTTCATAACTGGCCTTAACAAAATTATCTCTGCTGGCACTCTCTACTACTCTTGAGTGATCACCTACCTATCTCCGTACACAGAATACCCATACATTCCAAAAAAAAAATAAATAACTACAACATTGTCCATAACACATCAAAGTTTGACAAAGATACTTTTTCTGAAACATTTAGATTCTACAGTTGGCATTCACTAAAAACATTCCCCTAAACTCTGTAACTAGCGTACACTAATAATCTTTCCCCGTATGATTCCATCACATATTTTCATAAAACCTTTTTCACAATACTATACCAAACAGCCCCAAACAAATATAAAAGAGTAAAATTCAATTAAATACCATGGCTTTCAGAGTCACATGTCAAATCATACAAATCATGGCTTCAAAGTAAAACTCAGGCCAAGCTATAATCCTCCAAAGAACTATGTAACCAAATTAAAAAAATTAGATCTGAGAAGAAATCATTCTACAACTCAAGGACTCCCACATTAATAACCCAAAGTTATTCTGGTCTTTTCCACACAAGCTACTAAACTAATTTTATCCATCCCAACATTTCCACTGCCTAATAACTGCACAGATCCATTACCTACCCAATTTATCTTACATTTCATTCGGTCTGTCACCTCCATAGACAACTATCAACCCGATTCTCCTCCCCTCAGCAATCCCCTCGCTTGACATCCCAACATTCCATATTTACCCAGCTCCTATAGCCACAATAAAATGATTGTTCCTGAAGCTCAAACTCACCATGCCTGCTGTAGATCACCTTCCCACCAAATGCAACAAAATGTTTGTCAATGTACTGACCGACACCATTGTGAGCTTAATAACTAGATCCCTCATAGACAACTAAATATCCAAACTCTGGAAACAATTCTTAATTCAACTTCTACCTAAAGGTGGTGACTCCAGTGAGCTCTGTAACCATCATTCTGTTCCTATGTTGTCACCTATATCTATAATTTTATTTATTTAAAATTTGTTTACCAGGGAAATCTGACTGGGCAAGTTTGCTCATTTTCAGCTGAGGCCTGGGGAGAAAAGTCCCACATGATAACAACATAACAGTCAGTATTTTAAACAATAGTGAAACAATTCGAGAAGTGATAGTACACATATTATCATAATACTTGAAACATATATCAAAATACAATTCCTCAGGCACCTCACTGATAACAGCCTCCTCTTCCCTACACAACATGGCTTCAGTCTCCACCACAGCACTACTACTGCTCTCCTCAGTTTTGTCAGTCATGTCAATAGGTATAAAGACTTAGGCTACTGAGCAACCTCCCTGTTTCTAAGTCTATCCAAACATGTATCACAGTATCCCACATGTTCTGCAGTTACCTCTCAAACAGATTCCAGGTGGTTAAAGGGATGAAAGAACTCTCTTCCTTCTTACCATCTCAGTTGGAGTCCCAAAAGGCTGAATATTAGGCCCTATACTTTTCAGTGTCTTTATCAATGATCTTTACACAACATATCCAGGGTTGCATTCTCATACAACATAATGCTGACAATACTCATATTTGCACTGCTACTACTCTCTCAGATCTCCAAGGAAAAAACTCAAAAAAACATTTTTTTCCTCCATTGAGACTTGGCTCACAAATTTGTCCTTCTTCTTGAAATGCAAAAGGCTAAGCTCTTACTCCTAAAACTCTCTCTAATAATAAAAATACCTTCTGTGTCATACCTGCTAACAATACATCAACTGAAGTCATTACTGTCACAAAACTACTTGGCGTAACCATTGGTGAACTCCTGAAGTTCAATAGCTACATATAACAAGGAATCAAAAACTATTTCTGCTTTATTGTAATAAACACTACCTAACAGATAATACCAAAATATTACCTCCTGCTTTCTCATTCCCCGCATTATATACAGACCCTATTTTCATGAACCTCCAGCAGTCTGCTTAACCAAAAATCAAACAGTGCTACACAAGATTGCAAGATTTGCTGCAAACCATAGTACCAAATCACATCACTGTTTCACCATGAAACACCTACAATGGTATGAACTAAAACTTTCTCTATCATCCACAACCCACTGAATAGTTCTGCCTTAATAAATATTGTGGAAACTTACTCCCCTAACTGACTATTACATTCTACAAACAATTCTTTACTTACTGTATCTAAAACCAACAACTATGCAGGCAAATCTTCTTACTCTAACTATGTATCCAAAGCTGGAATTCCATTTCTACCAGCATTAGACAACAAACCAACCTACTTGGATTCAATTCCTTTCTGAAACTATATTTCTCCAATACTTGGATTTGCTCCTGTTCATCCACTCATGAAAACCTCTACACTTTAAAGTATGTATTCAACCTATTTCTTAAAACACACTCAACTACTCTTTTAATCTTATTCTAAAGTGATAAATTACAATGTTTGTCTCTCAATTAATTCTGTCAAAACCTGTATTATTTATAACTAACAAATATTGCACCTTTATCTGTTATCTTTTTACATTGACATTTGTATATATTGTTTTAATGTGGCGCTTTTTTAAATAACTCTTTTGCATTTTGTAGCTTACTGTATTGTATTGTATTTCATGGGCCTCCACAGAAAAGGGACTACTACTGCCCAGTCAGACTTTCCTACTCAGCAAAAGCAAAATAAAATAAATACACTGAGTCTATTCACTGTCAGGATATACATGAAAATGTGTTTGGTTGATTTATTTAGTTCTGCTAATTTTATAAATATACTAGACCTGTAAACACATGTTTTCTGATGTTGTCATTACAAAAATGGAAAACAACAATGAACTATTTGAAGAACTTAGTGCATTTATACAAATATCTAACAAATGTCTATATTAATATAGCTAATTAACAACAAGCAGAATGTAGAGTTTTTAGTTTTCATTGCTGATCACACCACTTATTATACCCCATGACTTTTGCCTTGCTGGGTCAGTAAATTGCTAATGTGATTGTTGTTGGAGAAATTTTATATGGAAAATAGAGATGAATTATACTGCAATGTATTTTAATAAACTGGCAATACACTTAATGTTGACCAATGAAATGCTGATTTTATCCAATGTACTGAATACACTATCAAACTAAAGGTATTGTTATTTATATCACTAGCTCTTTAAAGTGATAACTTTCTGTCATCCATGAGTAAGCAGTGTTGCCATTTTTATATCTTGTAAGAAAGTGAATAGAAAAAATAATTGACTTCAATAATTGGTTAAGTTTTTGGTGTCATTTGATGGGGTCCAGTATTTGTCAGCCTGGGAGGATATGATTGACAGCCCACTCTATTTCACCAGGGATGGTCTTCATCTGTCCCTTCCAGGGTTTTGGTTATTGACAAAGATATTGTCCTCCACCATACTGCCTTTTTTAGTCAATGCTAAGTTAATGAAGAACGCAAATGAAAATATAAAGGTTTTGCTGATCAGTGTTAGGATCATAAACAAGAAATGTCACGTCCTACAAGCCCACCTCACCCTGAAGGATGTAGACATATGTGTAATGACTGAGACATGGTTTAAAATGGCGGAGATCACTCAGGCTGTGCAGGATGATAACGCCTTGCACACATTTAGACCATCTGTTGTACAGTAGGGGAAAAAAGTTATAAGTGTCGCAGTCTTCACTTGGAAGAGATTCACATCAAGGTTGGTAACAGGATGACACACTAGAGCTTCTTCAAGTCTAAATAATCATTATAAAGGTCCTGCACCATATATTAACTGGCTATCAACCTCCCTTCTTGACCCATAAAAGCTACAATGCCTATCTACAGGAACTGGAATCATTTTTTCCTAGGTGATCTAAACTATCCAACTGTAGTCTGGGAACCTACACCACAACTAATGCACAAGCATAGAGATTCCTGTGTTTTGTTAATGCAATCACCCTGGAACAATTAGTCAGAATACCCACTATGGAGAACAACATCTTCAATCTTGCCCTTACTAATATGGGGGCATTTTGCACCATCCCTTATATGTATTTGTTACTTGTTAGGTTTGACCATAAAGCTGTCTTCATGGAAATAAAAATGAAACCAGAGACCCCTTCCACCCAAGGTACCTTTAACCATTTCTCTAAGACAAATGATCTACTCCTAAGTGACATATTGGCATACTTCAAATTCCCTCCAAACCCAGTTAACTCCAATCAATACATGAAAACATATGACACCACACTATACAAGCATGTAAACATGAATGCATAGATGTAGCTGTGCCCATAACTCTCAACTTCTTAGTGCAAGAAATCTGGACAAAGCCGACAAAATCATGGGACAAAGGCCCAAAAATAGGAACGGATTTTAAATATTGTTCTTATAAACTTAGAAAGTTGCTAGAGTAACTGTGCTTATGTTAAAATATATTTTCTGAAGGATTTGAAGTCTGGAACTCAAAGGTATGTCATTATTTGGTGACTTTAATCCTCAGATCATCCCAGTGATTTGCCATAAAACCACACATTTTATAAGGCATAAACCAAAAATATGAGGCAAAAATCTTAACATTCAGTGAAAATCTGGACAGTTGAGAGGTATGTCTGTGCCCTGTAGGAAAAAGTACTGGGAAGAACCTGTAAGGAAATCCAGCTGGGAGAACCATAATTTCAACAAGCTTTACAATAAAAGGAAGAGAATTTTGACCAAAAGTAAGAAGAATATTCCCAGAATGATAAACTCCCTATTACTGAAATAAGCAAACAAGTCAGGAACTTAATAAAATCCACCAAAGCCAAGTTGGAGGCTGAAATAGCCACCCAAGCCAAAGACAATCACAAGGCTTTTTTGTGATTGTCATAATTCAGTAATATGCTGAGCTGATTGTGAACAATATTACTTGCACTGAGGCTGAAAATACAGCAAACCTACTGTTTAATAAATTCAGGTCATAATTTATCCCTTTCTCCCCTCTGTCTATCCCACAAGGTATACCTGAAACTGACTCACCTACAGCTATCACATGAGACCAAGTCCTAAAAGAATATCAAAGGCTAAGAATGCTGCATCAGTGGGGTTTGACAATATTCCTGGATGCATCTTACATAACAGAAAGTACACTTTAACCACCCCACCTAACAGCATTCTTCAACTTCATCTTACATACATATTTTGCTCCAAATGAATTGAGAGCAACTACAGTCATTCCCCTGCATAAGGGAGGACCTTCCACAGACATAGACAACTACAGACCCATAAATCTGATCCACCTCTTATGCAAAGCCATAGAAAAACTTATGAAACTAATCAATAAGGACACAGGAAAGCGCCAAACCCTGGATCCATCTCAGTTTTTGGTTCATCAAGGGCAGGCCATGCTTACTCAACCTGGACTTTTTTGAAAAGGTCAACAAAGCAATGGATGGAGGTAAAATGGTACACACATCATACCGCATCTGTGTCAAAGCTTTTGACACAATACCCAACTCAAGCATAGTAGAAAAGCTAAATAAACTGGGAATAAACCCCTACGTCACCTGCTGGATTGCCAGCTGGCTCATAGATAGGATTCAGGAGACCAAAACAGAGGAAGTTACCTCTGCAAAGATACCAATCATCAGTGCAGTCCCCCGGGGTCAGGTGTAGGACTTCTCCAATTTGGCATCTACTTCTCTGAAATAAACATCAATACCAAAGGGCTGTGGCTGACAATGACTACAGGCTAGGAACAGTCACTGCATCCCCAAATGTCTTAGCCATCCTCAAGGAAGGCTTGTCCCAAACAAATAACCAGTGCCAGAATCAGGGACTGAAACTAAATGCCAAAAAATACATTACCATATCCTTAGGGGAATTGTCTACCTTGAAGAACTACTATATTGATAATACTCCCTAACAGATGATCAAGTTGTTTGGAATTTGGGAAGTTATGTGGAGAGTAACTTAACTTTCGACCAACAAAGTGTTCACTGTCATAAGAAAGTTCTTCTGCTTTTCACAGCTTATAAATGCAAGAATTGCCCGTAGATCTAGAGATGTCATTGTCCCCTTTACTCAGCCATCATTAGGGCAATCATTGAGTATAATGTCCCTTTTGCCATGTATCTTTCTAGACATGCAACAACTGTAATGCCCACAGAGGCACCTTACTAAAAGGATACAAGGCCTAAATAATATGTCCTGCATGGACCTCCTCAAAGTCAAGGCCTTGTCACTATACATAGTATCCTACAGACTGGGTGACCTGTGTCTGGCATACAAGGCATCCCCCAACCCAATACTGATGGAGCTACTGGGCATCTGCAAATTAAATAGCATCAGGAGCACTCAGTCCAGGGATCTAAACCTCTTCTGCAAAATCAAAACATCAGTTTGGAGGGAGAGGTATAGCTCGTCCCTGTCCATATTTAAGATCTGTGGATGGGTAATAGAAAATTTACCTCAAGACTGCCTTCTGTACTTGATGGACAGGGGCAGCTCCTAAATGTTTTATCCAGTGAAAGGTTCTCCTCAAATTATCTATGGTATGATCCCAGTTATTCTCACTAGGGGTAGTATACAATTATCAACCTTGGAATAGGTAAGGCCAATCAAACACCAAATGGGACAAACGCTAGACTTAAAATGGACTATGAACCCATGAAAGATTTAGCAACTTAAACTGATTCTGCTAAAAAGTCAGTGACTCACCAATTTGTCATAATAACCAAATGAAGAAGAAAAAAACATTTCTAGTGCTGTGGTTGTGCTATAGTTATTACGACAGTTATTTGATAATACAGAGATCCAAATTCCATTCTGGAAGAGGAAAATGAGCACTGTTAAAAAATTCATATCAGAATGACAGTTCCCATGATGCCCTTTCTGATATATAAGAAATTAAAATATAATAAACATTCAGAGTAATTTTGATGTGTAATAAATACTCAAGAATAACACATTTAGTAATACACAGAATACGAAGATATGTAACAAAAAAAAAAAAAAAAATATATATATATATATATATATATATATATATATATATATATATATATATATATACACACACTATCACAATTGTGAATTACACAACATAATCTGTTCATATGAGTGACTTACAACACCAACAATGGGAGAGTAAGTAGGTCAGTATGTCGAATGTTGTGCCAAGTATTCAAATTCAGCATTATTCGGCATACTGTTTCCCCTGCACCTTTTATAACAGTAACTTAAGTTCTGTTTTTCAGCAGTATGAATGTACTGCACAACACTGAACTTCACATTTTTGCAGGGGGTCAAGCCCACCTGCGCCTCCCATACCCCCTGCAAATTATATATTCCAACTCTGAGATCACTCTACAGTGAGGAAAAGGAGATATTTCCCAATCTGCACTGTACCATGATCTCTATTTGGAACATCAACCATGTATCAGTGAAGCATTCGCTGCATAGGACACTCGCAAACATGAAGGTCGGCAATACGGGATTCAGCCAACTGTCATTCGACATCCTGTGTTCGCCAAACCTTCATTCTGTATTTTGATAGTAAACTATATATATATATATATATATATATATATATATATATATACAATAAAAAAAGAAAACAATTTGGGATTAAGAATATATCTCAGAGAGACAGTCTAAATAATGGGAACAGAACAGGAGGAAAAAATAATGCACACACTTCACTTACTGAACCCATGTTTAATGTATTATTTGTATGTGCAAAGCTCAGCAATGCAAACCTGACAAATGAAATCATGAAAATTATAGTATTCATATTAAAGTCAAGACTGCCTTACTTCCAAGTATTCCCCTTGCTTTGACATACAGAGATAACGGTACTTGCGTATTATCGCAACCACGTTCCAAATGTGTCATAACCTATCTTGGCACTCAACAGGCTGAAGGCAGTTAGTGTTTTAATCACTGTTAGAGGAGCATCAGAAATAAAATAACGGTAACAATAATAGTGTTTGTGTGTGTGTGTGTGTGTGTGTGTGTGTGTGTGTGTGTGTGTGTGTGTGTGTGTGTGTGTGTGTGTGTGTGTGTGTGTATGGTTCGAGACAGACAGACAGATGAACTGATATATACATGTATAGGCTGATAGATGTATATATGTATATACATGTTTTCTCCTCCAAAATGCTGTGTCTTGCATTGTGTGTCCCCCCACACAAACACATGCACACATGCATGCTTTATTTGTAAGACAGTAGATACACTCATTAAGGAATCATAGCCTATGAAGTGATGAACTAAAGCACTTGCTGCCAGTATATTAACCTCCAATGTGCTGCTACTGATAACATTTTAATGACTTTTAACGTATAAAAAAATCCATCCATGAAGCACATGATAGTCATGAAATTCCCTGTGACCACGAACACCACCCATCACCACCCCCCCATTAAATCTTTACTGCCAGAAAGTATTCAAAAGGAGAGACCAGCATTTGACCTGCACATAGCGATAGTGTGCCCCTTAACCACAAAGAAAGCTTAAAAAATATACCGAGGTTTCTTTAACCTGTATTGTCTTAATTTCATTATTTAAGGTGGAATTGTTTCTGCTTTTTGCGGCTAACAAGCACTTTTAATCAAACCAGCAATAACATTTTTTGATGAATTGGTACTGTCAGCAAAGTATGGGATGGGATGGAATAGACTGAGATAGGATGACATGAGTCAGGATGGGAGGGGGTGTATGTTAATCCATGTTGAAATTCACGGTAACTTCTTTAATACTTTATTTGCCGAACGTTTTGATACAATTTAACAATTCTTATTCTCCTCAGCAATGTGGTTGCGATAATATGTAAGTACCGAGATAACTAGCACTGTATTTGCAAACTTCTGAAATGCAAGTCCAATAACTGTGAATATGGACTGCAAAAGGTATGGTATGTGTATTAAAGTTGGCATAGCTCAGTGTGCCCAAACTATGCGGAATAGCAAGCTTGACTTTATTATATAAACCACCATGCAAAAATTATATAAACAGCACTACTGAAAGTTTTGATGTTTAACTCTTTCAGAGTTGATCATAGTTTAGCATTCATAGTTCTAGAATTCACATTTATAGGTCTCAGAATTCTATCACAGAGCCAAGTTTGATAGATATCTCTTCAACAAGAAGCAGCAGTCACTGTCATAACTAAGGTGTAAGGTATATGACAGAAAAGGACAAACTTATAGGAGTTACAGTACTGCAGCTATACAGAAGCCAGCTGCAATCCTCAGGCAGACTCTAATGATAATAGTACTTACTCTTAGCATTCTTGCATGTTTTGAACTGTTCCAGGACAGTTGTCAGTTACAGAAATTCAGCATAAGTGAAAGCCTTTTCGTCATCTAGTAACAGCGTTCCAGTGCAATGCACTTAATCTGTATATCTTATTTATTTATATCCTCTGTCATCCCACCACATGCACGTGTGTACTCTGATCACAGCCATCTAGGACTTACTGCACATTAACTGCCATTTCATTTTGCTTTAACGTGTGCAGTTTGGGTGAGACAAAACGGTCTCTATTACACTATTCATCTCAAATACCTCCTTAAAACGAGTGCGCAGTTGCCTTCATTTGTGTCCATCTCATGATTCTGCTTGAGCCTCAGTCCTAAATCTTGAGTGTCTGCTGCCAGTCTAACTAACTAAGGAAGTCAATAGCTCAAGTTGTTTGTATAGTTCTTGTAATTAATAAAGCATTATGCCATTCCTGACCTGTGGAAATGTCAACTGTCCATATTGCACATTGTAACATGTGACACTGCGGTGGTGGTGCTGCGGTAGCATTGTCGCCTCACAGTAAGACGTTGTTCTGTTTGATTCTCAGCTAAAGCGTCTTCTGTGTGGAGACATGCGTGAATGGGCGTACCTTCGTTGAAGGTTGTACGTCAGGGCTGGCAACTCGGTAGGTAAAAATCTGCTGCCAATCATTAGCGGACCGGAGTTCCACTGTGGCGACCCCTAACCGGGAAAAGCCGAAAGATACTACAACAACCATGTATCATGTTAACACTATGAGAGCCACATATCTGTGACATGGCACATGTAAATAGCTCTAATATGTTCTAAGTAACATTACATCACAGGGTACAAATGTGAGAAATGTAATTGCAAGTCCTACAACTTCAGATTATCACAGAATGTCCACATTTTTGCCTCATATTTTTTGTTCTGTTCCTAATAAAATTTGTGGTTTCCCAGCCAATCATGATATCACTAGTTTATTTAGTGACGTCACTAATAACAATACACATTTCAGTTTCAGACTTTACATTGTGCAGCAAATGCATGCTAACATAAAAACTGATATTCTAGAAACTTTTTAAGGTTATAATAGCAATATTTAAAATCTGTCTCTATTTTTGGGTCTTTGCCCCAACATTATTTTTAGACTTTGTCAGGATTTCTTATGGCATGAGATTGAGTGCTATGAAAGGCATTGTAGTATATATCAAAATTTACTATAACACCATGAAAGCATTCACTCCCCTTCATACCCCTCGACATCAGGACTGTTACCCCATGTTGCTGCTGTTAACATATATCTATAAACATACGTGTGTGTGTGTGTGTGTGTGTGTGTGTGTGTGTGTGTGTGTGTGTATGTATGTATATATATATTATATATAATATATGTATATATAATATATATATATATATATATATATATATATATATATATATATATATATATATATATATAATATATATATATATATATATATATATATATATTCTCAGACTGATAAAGGTAACTCTCTCAGGTACCACGGAGTTGCCCTGTTTGCACGTTTCACTCACAGCTGTGGGATTCACATTAATGGGTACCTCATGTCTGCATTCGTCAGTAGGAATACACCTGTCCAAATGATGTACTCATGAGGTTCAATGGACTGGTGTACTCAAGCTGCATCTTCTTGCTCTGCATCCGCTCAACACATCATAGTATACTGCACTGTAGGGACATTACAAAGATTGCAGTTCTATTAAATATAAATGTGAACAAGGAAATGGAATAACTCTTGTATCCAAAGGGACAGTGGGTGTCAATATGTTTGGGAGGGTGACAGATGATCTCCTTTCCCTGTTCTGCAGTCAGCACAATGAGCATCACCTTCAATTAACAGAAAGTTACTGTAACAGAGTACAAAAGTCATGGGATCCAATGAAGTGATATTTCTGATTAGTCAGAGCTCCATACCATCCATGTTTGGGGCACAGTCGCTTTTGTTACCACATTATATAATCAAAGTTGGTAGCCCTGGGTCAAAGCCACTTATATGGCTATAAAATGTTTGCTTCTAACCAATTTTTGATGTTTTTATTGTAATGCTAGTACTCAGCCATGATCTGCTTAGCATAACATCTGTGTTTTAGAGGTGACATCAGAATCATTGTTTGGTTTTGTTTTTGTATGATTAGTCCACAGTAATATTCTCATTAAGTTTGCACTCACTTTGTACTCTACAAGCGACACTTTTGAGAATAACAAGGCATGCCCTGGGTCTTCCTTTACATACCTTTTCCATACATGGATTGTTCTAAATACACAGTGGGGAATGTCAACATTTCCAAGTATTTAGGGGAATTCCATGAATAGTGCATGCTTATGCATATCTCTTCTGTCCAGCTTTTCATAGAATTTCAAGATTTTTACCTCAAATTTTTGGTCTGTTTCTCATGCAGTTTGTGGTTTTCTGACAAGTCACGTAGGACTGCAGTAAATAATGATAGATATCTAAGGTTCAAACTTCATATCCATTAGAAAATGTAACCAAAAAAGGGGGTTATCCTAGCAACTGTCTAAGTTGATAAGAACAATTTTTAAAATTGCCCCTGATTTTAGGCCTTTGTCTCACCCCCCCATTATTTTTGGCTGTTTCAAAATTCTTGTGCTCAGAGCTTGAGAGGTGATTATATGCAGTCATTACCACGGACCAGCACAGCACAGTTGCAGACTAAGTTTATGAACTGTTTCTTCAGTTATTAGAGCTTCTAAATTTCCATAATTATGAACACATATAGCTTGTAGAATAGTGTGTGTGTGTGTGTGTGTGTGTGTGTGTGTGTGTGTGTGTGTGTGTGTGTGTGTGTGTGTGTGTGTGTGTTGTACCTTTAAGAAGCATTTCAAGGACAGCACATGCCATTTTGAGAGTGCAGCCAGAGAGTGAGCATGTATGGTATGTGTGTGAAAGCTAGTTTGTTTTTACATTTATCTAAGTTAAAGTTATTAAGCCTCAGTCCAGATGTGTTTGTACACAATAAAGCTGCTTGAAAAGAACCCACAAATGTTCTGTTTTATCCTGACTAGATGAGCAACATGGTGTCAGAACCGGGATTCCAGAGACTGCTCTTCAAAGCTACAATGTGCAGAGTTAACAGTGAAGGTGAACTAAGAGAACCGAGTATAAAAAAATGGCCAGAAATGAACCAAAGGCAATGAAAACTTGCATGAGTGATTTATTTATTAAAAAAGATAAAACAGAGCATTACAAGGGCCCAGAATGCATTATTAAGCAAACGAGAGGCACACTAAATTTGTTAATTAAATGGAATGTTTAAAATTAAGATATTTGAGAAAACGATTATCACATAAGGGGTTTAGAATTACTTTGAAACTGCAAAATGAGCATGTTTAAAGTAAAACAAGCATGTTTAGTGCAAAACAACCACAAGAAAAGTATAATGGGCAGGAAAAAAGATTAAACAAACAAAACGAATATAATAAAGGGCAAAAAGGGTACATTAAGCGTATATAAAGCAAGCCGACTATATGTTTTTTGGCAATGTACTGTGTTATGGCATAAACTACTGTTCGCATTGATGGAAGCTATTCGGGGCAAAACTAGAGTTATTCAAAGTATCTCAAAGTGTGTAAAAGTTCTTACAGTGTGTGCTTATTACTGGGTATATATTCCAAAGAGTTTATTTGTGTGCAAAGTGCAATTACTTTGTAATGTGCAGTCAAAATACAGCCATTTCAAAATGTTTATTGTGCTGGGTGTGTCTGTTTGCAAAGTGCTGTCATTACAGAGTGTTTCTTGCAATGTAAAGAGTTATTTAGCAAAATATAGTCATCTTGGGAAAGTTTCAGTGTGCTGTGTACTGTTTATCCACAAAGTGTAATTACTTTGAAATGTTTTTTACTCTGAGCTTCTTCTGTCCAGTTTATTCGCACTGTGCAGTTATTTTGAAATAACTTACACTGATAACAAGTGATTTCTTACAGTACAGTGATTTCAAGAGTATTCTTGTGCCCGGGAGAATTATTTTGCAAAGTTCAGTTATTCAGAGGCTTGTTATGCTATCGGGCATAGTTACAAATACTGGCATAAATTTCTGGCATATGCATAAGTGTGCATGTTCATACAGTTACCAGTGGACTTGGGTTGCGTTGTGTTTTACTGTAATTTGTTGGCATGGCAGATGGATTTTGAAAACCATCACCCTTGTATTTGATCAGAATATTGCAGAGAACTGGAGAATATTTGTGCAATGGTATGATATTTTATACAAGCAGCTTATTTTGATAAAGATGCATGCACAAAGGCATTCATTTTGCTAAACCTAGCCGGGTCAGAGGCCATTGAAAGAGAGTATTCATTTGTATTATGTGCCAGCACTATATGAAGGAAAAGGGGAAAACTGTCATATTGTTGTACAGGCTGAATCAAGGGAGGACCCCAAGTGTTTGAAGTGCAAATTCAGGGAAATAGGTAACCCCCAGACAAATGTTACATTAGAGAGGCATTTGTTTTACAAAAGCGATCCAAAGCAAGGAGAAACTTTTGTAGCTTATAGTACTGACCTGAGAAACAAAGCTAAAACGTGCAGATTTGGTGACTTAAAAGACGAGTTTAATAAAGGATAGGCTTATGTGTGTTATTAATAGTGCTGCAGTGAGAAAGATTTTGCTTCGTCACAGTGGTTTAATGCTGAGTAAAGCTATTGAGATTTGTCAAATCCATGAGGTTACAGAAAGGCACGCAAGTATGCTTGCAAGTGATGAGAGCATGGTTTCAGCAGGATCCAGAGCAGATGTAGACAGCATGCAACACGTGGCTAGCAGAAGCAGGTCTAAGCAAATGGCAGCTGTAACCCCTGTGAGTGTGGCAGGTAAAACCCGTAGGTTTCCAGCAAATTCTAAGACTAGTTCAGTGAAAAGGACATACTCAGTGCAGTGCAAGGGTGAATCAAGCAACACTCAAATCAAACTTTATTGTTAAGTGCCGCAACTGTGGTGCCAATCATGAGTCTAAAAGAGAAAAGTGCTTAGCACTTGGTCAGCAATGCCACAAGTGTAAAAAATGGAATCATTTTCAAAAAGTTTTGCAAATCAAGTAAACCTCACACAGTTATAAAGAAAGGTCACTTAAAAAAGGAAGTTGATCATATAGAGAACTGCAACTCTGCTTTCTATGTAGATGGTGTATCAGTAATTGGTGAAAAGGTTGATGCAGTAAATTTGCTGGCAAAGAATAAAGTGTTTTGTACTGTCCAGATCAATGGTAAATCCACCAAGCTCAAAGTAGACACTAGTTCAAAGTGTAATGTTATATCAGCAGACACATTTGCTAAGGTGAGAGCTGGTGAGCAACTTAATGTGGCTAGTTGTGCAAAACCTGTTGCTTATGGAGGTGAAGAAATTCAAACTGAAGGCCCAGTAGTGCTTTCATGTTGTTTGGCTAGAAACTGTTACAGCTTACTATTCTTTGTAGTCTGAAGACCTGTGCAGCCATTATTGGGTCTCAGAGACAGTTTGAGAATAAATCTGCTTTCCTTTATCAAAGTAATTCATCATATAAGTACATGTCCCAGTTCCAATTTTACTGAAGCTATTTTCTCAGAGTATGCTGATGTTTTTGAGACAAGTTAGGCAAATTTCCAGTTGAGTAGTTTACGAAGTTAGACCCAGAGGTAAGTCTAGTGGTCAGACCAGCAAGAAAATTCCTATAGCTATGCAGGATAAAGTCAAACCTCAGTTGGATAAAATGGTGCAGCAAGGTGTAATTTGTCCAGTTACAGAACCAACTGAATGGGTGTCGTCCATGGTAGCAGCCCACAAAAAAGGCTCAGATAAAATCAGAATATGCATTATTAAACCAAGAGATTTGAACAAAGCATTAAAGAGACTTCGTCATCCTATGCATACAGTCAAGGAAGTCACAGCCCTAATACCAAATGCCACTGTTTTTTTCTGTCTTGTATACAAAAAGTTCATTTTGGCAAGTGATGCTTGATCACAAATCTTCACTACTGACTACTTTCAGTACCCCATTTGGAAGATATATTTTCCTCAGGATGCCATTTGGTATGAATTCTACAAGTGAAGTCTTTCAATGGAGCAATTTTTTGGGGGGGGTTATCCTTGTGCCATAATAGTAAATGATTTATTGATTGGAGGCAATGGTGAAGCAGAGCATGACAGAAACCCTAAGAAAGTTCTAAACAGAGCACGTGAAATGAACTTAAAGCTCAATCCTCTGAAGTGCAGACTCAGACTACCAGAAGTTACATATGTAGGTCATGTATTTGCTAGCACTGGTTTGCAACCAGACCTATCCAAGCAAGCAGCTATTCTTGAGATGACAGTACCGGATAATGCTCAAGCTCTACAATCTTTTCTTGGTATCGTCAACTATTTAGGCAAGTTTATACCAGACTTCAGTAAGTTGACAGCACCTTTGAGAGAGCTGAAGCGCAAAAATGTTACATGGTCTTGGCTGGAACAGCACCAGAGAGCATTTGAAGACCTTAAGCAAAAAATTGCTACCCCCACCTGCATTAACATATCATGATGTCAATAAACCAGTCACTATTTCCTGAGATGCTTCACAATTCTTCATGAAGACAGACCAGTAGCCTATGCATCTAGAACTCTTACCCAAACTGAAATGCAATATGCCCAAATTGAGAAAGAACTTTTGGCAATAGTATTTGCATGTTCAAAGTTTCATGATTATATTTATGGTCGAGATATTCAGATTGAAACAGATCACCAACCTCTGGTCACTATTTTAAAGAAGCCAATGCATTCAGCTCCAGTGAGATTACAAAGAATGATGCTCAAATTGCAAAAGTACAACTTCAAAATGGTCTATACAAAAGGCAAACTTCCTTATCTGACTGATACCTTATCCAGATTGCCCAGAAATTCAACAGAACATCTTAATGCAGAGAATTTTGACTTTAATGTCATGGAAAAGTGCAATTTTTCTACCACAAGACTTGATGAGCTGAGAGATCATACAAAGACTGATTCAGTTTTGCAAAAGCTCAACCACTACAATAATGTTGATGGCTGTCAAAGCAATCTAGTGTACCACGTGAAGTACAAACTTAATTTCCTTACAGAGATGAGATGTTGAAAGAAGATGGCATTATTTTCAAAGGTCCTAAAATTGCTGTTCCTGCTTCTTTACAATGTAAATGTATCCAGATTTTGCATCATGGTCACCCAGGTTCGAAATCTACTAAAAGAAGGCCAAGAGGACTAGTATTTTGGCCTTCTCTAGCAAAAAACATTGATAAAGTACTTTCCTTTTGTTCAGTATGCAATAGTACTAAACCGTATTTACAAAAAGAACCACTTCACCTAAGTCAGGTTCTTGAACTACCTTGGTCAACAGTAACCACTGATATATTTGAGTGGAACAATCAGCATTATTTAATGTTGGTGGACTCTTATTCAAACTGGTTTGAGATAGATTTACTACCTAACCTAACGTCCATTCTGTTATCACCATGTTGAAATATCATTTCTCAGTCCATGATAGTCCACACAGTTATTTCTGACAATGTTACCCAATTTACCAGTCAGTTGTTTCAGAAATTTGCAAAAGAATGTGACTTTGTACATGTTACTAGTAGTCCAGAATACCTGCAGTCAAATGGACTAGCTGAACGTGCAGTACAGAGTGCAAATCAATTATTAGAGAAGTCAAAGAGTGATAATACTGATGTCTGTTTGAATTTACTCAGTCTCAGAAACATACCCCGTTACGATATACTTGGCTTGCCTGTTCAGGGACTTCTGTCTAGGCAAACCAGAACAACATTGCCTATCAGTTCCAGTTTCTGAAGCCTAAAGCTAAAAACAACAGAGCAATCAAACCCCAACTATTCAGAAAACATTCTTTCCAACTATGAAAAATCAAGCAGATTTCTTCATCCATTGAAAGAAGGAAAGACAGTGAGGTTACAAATGGCGAAAGGTTTTGACTGGATTGGTCAAGTAACAGGTATATGTACCGAGCTGATATCCTACTTCGTAGAATCTGCAGGTGTGGAGTACAGAGGAAATCACAGACATCTTCCTGCATCAGAATCGATTTTGCAGCATTGTTCCTGTGATACAGACTCTAGATCTCAGAGGAATCCAGACAATGTTCCTGTTGCAGAATGTGTCTTAACTTCTACTTCAGTTCCTGATGATGTTCCTGATGTCCCCAAAGTCGAACATTCATCAGACAGAGTCCCATTTGCTAGACCTATTTCTAATTTTTATGTCATACGATTTGGTTGTATTTCCAGACCTAGTGTGAAATACACAGCAACCTGGACATAACATGTATTTATTTCTGCATAACTGCATAACAAAGAATTATTTTGTATTAATTGCAAATCAATTGGTGTTGTCAGTATTGCAGGATTCATTTCTCAAAGAGGGAGAATGTAGACTAGTGTGCGTGTGTTGTACCTTTAAGAAGTGTTTCAAGGACTGAACATACATATCAACAGCAAGCACATGCTAGCTTCAGTGCCATTTTAAGTGTGCAGCCAGACAGTTAGCATGTATGCGTATGATAGTTAGTTTGCTTATGTTTATTTAAGTTAAAGTTATTAAGCCTCAAGCCTTTTGTGTTTGAACATAATAAAGCTGCTTGAATATAACCCAAGAATGTTTGTCTGTTTTTTCCTGACCAGACAAATGACAGCTTATGCTTCCTTTCAAGAAAGCAGGGATCATGGCAGCTTCAGTCAAGTAGTTTGCAAGTAGAGTTTGGCAATAATACTAAATGGCAGTTAGATGGATTATGGAGAGAGAAGGTAGGGGCACCAGACCCTTTAGGAGCAGTGTGGTTGGCAGCTTCCTTACAGTTGTCAGGTCTAATGCAGAATGGGGGAATCCCTAAGGCTAGAAGGCAGGAGTCATGAAAGACCTTGAATCTGAGTCAGTGAACAGACTGTTACAACAAATGACAGATAGGAGATTTCTGTATGCTTCAACAACTTCAGAAGTAACATTATAATATGTACTTCCCAGGGCAACACATTATAATATGTACTTCCCAGGGAAACAGCATTTGTCATCTGATATGTTTGAGTACCACACAGTAGCTTATTAACTACCCACTTAGAAAGACATGGGGCAGGATTCACTATGGCTTGCACGGAGTCTAAGAGCCGTGTAAGACTCCATGCAGCCATCGCGATCCAGGAACAGCCTGAAATCCTGTATAAGAGAAAGCTAAAACAACTCTTACATGGGCAGGGCGTGGATATGCTAATCACCCCACTTGCAGCCGAAAGGCATGCAAATGAAGTAGATTAAGTGATCCACAAAGCTGAAACCAGCCCGTGTAAGAGTCGTGTTAGTTGCAGAAATGTACTCAGTTGACAACTGAGTACGTTACTGCAAATAACACAACGGAGCCATGACAGCTCCAAATAAACTGTGCAAATATTACAGACAGCATGCCAATGGCCAAATATGTGGCCATTGGCATGGTAAACCGATGCAAACATGAAAAAAAAGAGTTTTTTTTTTCGGAGATCGGCGATGTTTAAACGCAGTGCAGCCCCACGCAAATGGGATGCGCTATATAAAACTGAAAAATGAAGGTTTGAAACCCACAAATGTGGGTTTTATGTAATGCATGGATTTGCAATGCAGGGACTAGCAGACCAAAACAACATGGCCACCGTCTAGTGGCTGCTAAGGGGGGAAGCTGAGTGTAAGACATGTAACTAAGCATTAGTAGGCAATCCTATGTAAATGAATGGTAGGATAGTGAATCACACTGTCACATAGCAAATGAGTACAGTCCGTGTAGTGTAAGAGTTAGATAAGGGGGAGTAACAGAGTAGGAGATAGGTGACATCACAGGGGGGAATGTCAGGAAGAAATCAAGCTCATTGGAGCAAAGTGGTATGTGAAACATATCAATCACACAGCAGAAAAAGAGGAGTGTCAACAGATAAGCATGGGAAAGTCAAGAAATGGAAGGTGTACACTGTGGCCAACACCAAAGTTTCTTGCTGTACGTGCATGCGCGCG
The DNA here is from genome assembly GCF_019279795.1 of Protopterus annectens. Classification (NCBI taxonomy): domain Eukaryota; kingdom Metazoa; phylum Chordata; order Ceratodontiformes; family Protopteridae; genus Protopterus; species Protopterus annectens. The sequence continues at coordinate 402,898,908 of NC_056734.1, read as the reverse complement.
TGTGCGCGCTGGGAGCCGTGAGTAAGACAGAGTGCGCGCATGTAAGACAGAGTAAGCATGTAGGAGCCTGTTTAAAGATCTGTAAACCTGTTTGCGCTGGTGTGCGCGCGTTTTAACCTGAATAAACAGATTCTAGTCCATGTAAGCATGTGTGCGCTCGTGGTAGCCACTGTGAACGTGTTTTCGCTGGTATGCGCGCTGCTCCCCCTGAGGAAACAGAGAGGAAAAGGAAGCAGAAGAAATAGTAGGAAACTAGCAGGGAATACCTGTAGAGATAGCAGGTGAAAACAATTAGAAGCAGGCAATTACACAGGCAGAATACAAGCCCAGCACTTAAAACACTGCAAACAGCATTGCAGTATGTTTCTCTCAAAAGACACTGCAAGACAGGAGTAAGCTAGTAGAAGTGAAAACTGAAAAAGCTGCACTCAGACCAAACATGCTAAGGGCTGCCATAGCTGTCATAAGGAGACATAGGAGACTTGCTGAGTGTGGTGACAATGGAAATGCTGCCAGACAACCCACAGTGAGGAAACGGAGAAGAGTGTACAGGCCCAGGGTCACTTATCAGGGGTTACATGAGCTGGAGATAGTGGAGCGCTATAGAGTGGACAGAGACCTCCTGCAGCAAATTGTTGAGCTGTGCAGGCCATGCCTCATACACAGTACCAACAGAGGGGAACCCATCCCAGTGGAAACCAAGGTATGTGTTGGCCTAAGAATACTAGCAACAGGTACCTTCCAGAGACCAACTGGTGATATGATGGGGATATCACAGGCATCAGCCTCCAGGGTACTGCACCAGTTCTTGGATGCCATGTCAGCACATGTCAGTGATCATGTATATTTCTCCAATGCCCATGAGGTATTGGCCAGCAATATGTGTCTCTTCCAGCAAATAGAGGAATACCCTGAGGTAGTGGGTGCAATAGACTGCACGCACATACGCATCAAAGCACCAGCCGGTGAGCGGGGTAGGCCCTACATTAACCGCAAGGGCTTCCCCTCCATCAACTGCCAGGTCGTGTGTGATGCCCAGGGCATAATAATGAATGTGTGTGCTGGCTGCCCTGGGAGCTACCATGATTCCCATATCTGGCATTTGACGCAGCTGTATCAGACATTTGCCAATGGGAACATCCCACATGGACACCTAGTGGGGGAGGCAGGTTATGCACTGGAGCCGTGGCAGATGACACCCATCAGAAACGCACACACACCTGAACAGGAACGCCATAATGAGGCACACGCACAAACACGTAATGTAATAGAGCATGTGTTTGGGCTGCTCAAGTCACGGTTCCGGTGCCTAGACACATCTGGTGGAGCCTTGCAGTACTCACCAACTAAATGTACCCAAATTGTCATGGTATGTGCTATGCTACATAATATGATCCTGTGAAAACAGCTGCAGCAGGACCAGCAAAGGGCCGGGACAAACAGCCCCCCACCATTGCCAAGGCCATCACAGGCAGAGCATGACTCGGAGGAGGAACAACCTGAGCCTGCCCCAGTAGGCAGAAGGAGGTGTGCCCAGTATGCCCTGGCCTTGGCAAAGAGGCAACACATAGCACATATACTGGCTCAGTAGGAACCCTAGGAATGATACCCCTCTCTGCCTCACTCATATAGTAACAGGGATGCCTAACATGACATAACCTGCTCTCAAACATGTACAGGGAGTGTAGTATGTGCATCCAATAGAGGCAGCCCTGCAGCACCACCTGAGGCATGATTGCCCTGTGTTAAGCAATGTAACACCATCTAGTATATGCAAAGATGAAGACCGAACCTAACATCTCACCCTCACCAAGCATGATGCCACACTATGAAGACAACAAGATCAAGTACAATAATTGGCTGAGGTATTGCTGTTATCAAGGGGGAACACATGGCTGACAGCCTGGGCTGACATGCCGAGCAAGACATGATGCCCCACCTGCTAGGGATGGCATGCACCCAGCACACCTGGCTGTGTAGATACTGGCAAAGGCTGCTGTTACCCCCACTGTGCCTGGAATAGGTAAGTCTGGAAACATAAACCCACCAACATAGGTAGCACAAGGGATAATAACCTGGACGTAATGCTACCCAATGCCAGAAGTCTAACCTGCAAGGTGCATGCAGACCAAACCCACCACAGCATGGAGAATGGTAATATGTGTTCTGTAACAGAAACCTGGGCAAGGCCCAGAAGAGCACCCTAATACTACCAGGTTATGCCTCATACCATGCTCTACAGCTCCAAAACATGGAACACATGACCATAGGAGTGTGGCTACCAGTAATTATCAATAATAACCACACCCCCAGGTTGGTACCACAGCAAGAAGCAGCATGGACTATCCACAGGTAAGTAACACTGTCTCAAACTGTGTACCTGTTTGAAGCCTGCTACAGACTCCACACACAAACCCTGGTACCCCAGCCAGTCCTCCTGAAGACACTTCAGAGTATGAATGTCCCAACAAATACCAAACAAGGCACACACAAAGTATGACATAGGTGGCAATCCATTATGTATGGAAGAAGTAATCATGGACCTAGGGACACAAGTGGAAGGTAACCTGTCATGTGACACACACATTGCCAAGGTGGCCAGAAAGACCTGCTATATTGCCAACCTTAATATGAAAGGATGCACATGTAGAGCTACAGAGGTCACTGTGCCCGCATACCCTTCCCTTATCAGGCCCATACATGACAACTATGCCCCAGTTCGCATGTACCTTATCTTACACATGCAGCAGTCAGAAAGACCCCAAATGTACCCCACCAACAGGATAAAGGGTCCAAACACTGGACATCTGCAGCCTGGCTGAAGAAACCACAGCCCAGTTCAGAAGCATACTGCACAGTCAGAGGTGATGTATGCCTGATGTACAAGGCCATGTCCAATCCAGAATGAATGGACATGCTCCACTGCAGAAACCCCAAATCCAGCAGACACACCACAGTGAGATATCTGAACCTCTACACATAGATTAATTGGATCTGCTGGAGGGACAGATCCATAACCAAGAGGCTCAGGACACTCTGGAATAGAATCCCAGTCCATGATAGGCTGAGCTCCACACACAAACTAAACAAGAGAAATCCATTGAAGTGCATGGGAGATAGTAGGTGTACACTGGGGGCCATCCCTGTGTCACATCTAGGAAAGTAAACCCTACGTGGGCATAATATGCACATTGCAAGGGGTGTTGAGACCCACACACAGTCTGTCTGTTTGATGGTCCATGGTTTTTTGGCGTTAATGCACAGATCATCAGTATTGTGTCTGATAAAGACTGCTGGAATGATTTATGATTTTAGAATTTTGAGTATAACTTTCATGAACAGTTTTACTTGACGCTTTTCTTAATTAGTGTTTGTCTCCATGACTATTAATTGTTTAGCTAATTAGTTGCAGTATGCTTATCTAATGAGCCCGCCAAAAGGTTGCATATATGCACTTGATATTTTATTTTGAACTAATATATCTGATGAAGCATAGCTTGGCTATGCGAAAGCGCTCATTTTCTGTTTTTGAATAAACGTTTTTGCTACTACTTTAAACGAATGCCATTGGATTTCATCTGGAACAAGCTGCCTTTTGTGTTTTGGTGATACCTTCGTGGTGATTGCTCTTACATTTTTTCACTATAGTTAGGTAGTGGTTTGAATCCTGCAAGTGTCCTGTGTGTGAGGGAGTAGAGTGCGCAATTCCATGTATATAAGAAATGTCCCTTTTGGCAACTATTACTACACAACACATGCTGCATATTCCACTGTCTAAACACTGATGATGTCAGCACCCTTTAAGTACAGCAGGAGAAAGCAATCCTCCCAGTAATGCAAATAGTACACTCTGCTACTGCGACTCTCACAAGTGATCGAACATAGTTAGGTAGGGGCTTGTATCCTACAAATGCCGTGTGTATTTTTGTCACACAGTTTGTCCATGTGAGTGGGGTGTTGTTCCCAATATTGTACGACATACATTATATCAGTAATGTCAATGCACACATGATGTATGTGTGTGCCACCTACACATATGTACCTGTGAGCTACAAGAGTTCCCATGTCCGAAGCCTGCGTCATGTTAATACATGGAATATGCATCAGACAACTGTATGACTGTGGTGTTCTGTGCAGGGGCTGCATGTGGTATGTGACTATACAGTGTGGGTTGTAGATGGTGTTATCCCACCAGCGAAGGATACATGATTGATCTGGAGCATATAGTCCACATGTTGGTGATGAACAAGTGCAGCATGTTGTCACCACTTGTGGGAGTGGTAACAAGTTGTTCCATAGCAATGCAGGGAATGAATGATAAGAAACCTTCAGATAGGGTCTTGCAGCTAGAATAATGCTCACACTGTATGTTTGGGTAGTTGCAGTACAACCATATAATGATGTGTGTAGAGACTGTCATATTCCCAGTGTTGTCAGGAAGGCCAAGTGGGTTTCCTGGGAATGGGAGTGTGGTGTGTGCCAGGCTATGAACCAGAAGGCAGTCTAACCCACTGTGTGTTGCACATGGAGAGGCGCTGATGCTTTGTGCAGTGCCACCAACCTGGGGGTGTGTGTATCTGAGGTGCCTTTGGATACATCCCCCCTGTTCTGTTTTGGTGCATGTGTAGGGGATGACAAGCATGGTATCAGGAATGACCTGGCACTCATGGTGTACACCTGGTACCCTTGCACCAGGAGTCTGTTACTGCATGGTATTGCTGTACCCCATGCTAAGGACAGTTTCTACTGCATGCATCTTGTGGTTTACACTGCTGCTGTTGAGTAGCATTGCTATTAGTGTCCCATCCCGTGTGATACCTGTGTAGGTGGCAATGTAATGTCAGCCTTGCATACAAACGCACTATGTGTGTAGCAACAGCCTCTGCCAATATACAACGGCCCATGGGTGACAGGTACAAGCTGTCCCAAGCAAAGCAATGTGGCATGTCCGGCATGTAATCCCACACTGACAGGCATTGGATCCCCTTTGGATGTCACTGAAAGATACGTTAAGTGCAGACACCGATGATCCTGTCTACATATTGTGTCAGCATTCATGGTGAGGGTGAGATGCTACTCAAGGCCAGGGACATACCAGCCTGTGCCACAAGCTCAGAGAGCCCCTCTATGTCCCCTAACATGTAGTCCAGGGAGGTCTGTCAGAGTTCATACACACTGGCACAGACAATGACTGAGTCATACTTCTATATGCCTTGGAGTGACCGCTTTGCTTGTGTTATGTGGTGGATCATAGTGCCCGACGGGCAGCTCAGCATGACCGTCACCTTGTTCAGCCTGGGAGCAGGACCACCGTGTACGTGACAATAGAGGTACCTCATACAACCGTAGCAGGTGTGTTGTCTAGCCATATGGCCTGACACTGTTTGGCACACAGGCTTTGTGAGCTATGTGTTGCATGTGCTCTGCTCTGGCATAATGTTTGCTTTTGTGTCTGCTTTGCAGGTGTCAGCTGCTCAGGCAGGATGCTATTCTGAGAGCCCAATAATGTACCTGTGTGTGTCTGTGTTTGGATTGTGTTCGTGGCCGGTCTATGGGAGACTGGTACTGTATTCACTGTAGTATCCCACTCCACCTGACAGGGAATGCCAGTGCTGTGTAAACAGAGCTTAGCCCCCAGTTTGGCTATGTGGTTGCATCTCTCACGTGTGTTGTACATGTATGGGAAGGGGAGAGGGTTGTCTGTGTACATGAGGCAGCTGTAACATTGCCACATGACTCACAGATTCACCAACTGGACCTGAGAGTAGATCGACAGATGACCTTTGCACATGCTACCATAGCATTGTGACTCCCATACTAAGTAACGACACATAGGGCCAATGGGGAACAAGGTACTCAAGGTGACTATGTGAGGGTGTAGTGGTCCTGATTTGTTAGTGCTGGCATATATGAATGCTGTCTTGAGCAAATGTAAGGTAAGTCATATGCAATGTGTTACAGGCAAGCTACATGCAAACAGGACAAACAGTGACGTTCTGTCAAGTGACACATGGACATCAGTACAGTAAGCAACACAGATGTCACTAGGGATCCACAGAGGCACTGTATATCTGCACTGCAGGTGGAATCAGTGTTTCAGGAACATAACAGGCAAACATGCATACAAACAAAGCTACAGTCAGCAGGCCTGTATGTAGACTATGCTACAACAAACAAGGTGTACGACTTCCAGTATGTAACAGTGCATATATGCAGGCACTCTAAGCCAGTACCCAGACATTCCCAGGTCACACGGGCTGGGTCCAGCCACACTCCCCACAAGTGTATAGACCACGTACCTTCGTAATGTTGAATAACTGGCCTGATACCCAAGTGCTCATACCTGTAATAATACACATGTCAAATAACAGACACTGAGCCCTCACTCAGCAGTTCCAGACTTAGTATGATGTATGCTACCTGTCCTGGCACCACAGTATCCTTGACATGTATGGACACTCTCCCTCCTGTCATAATTAGTTCTGTGTTTTGGTGCTGTTATGCATGGTATGAGGTGTGACCTTGTAGTGCTAGTGTGCTCTTGTGAGCCTTGAACCTGTTGTGTAGTACTGCACAAATATCAACATCCTGAAACATCTGCATTGCAGAGTCGTGTGTGGACAGCATGCAACTCGCAGTTGACATGGCCATCATTGTGTATCAATATGTACATTGTTGTATCCCCTGTGCTACCTATGTAGGTGGCCATCCCTTCACAGCCTCACCACCAGTATGCAAAGATGTACAGACAGAACACTGTGGTAATTACTATGGGTGTACAAAACAATACAATGACATTCATACTGTAACTGCATCAGGCATGCTGGTATATACCCACAATGCTATAATTACACTGTACTGTTGTCAACATCATACTATTACAATACGTCTATGTAATCACCCTGTGCATCAGCACCATGTTAACCTGTTCCAGCACCAATTTTACAGATTGCAGGAGGTGGCACAGTTTCATCATATGCACAGGGTGTGTACCTGGTATGCCTGAGTCTGCCACTGATACAACCAATTGACATGTCTGTGTGTGTGTGTGTGTGTGTTGGTGAGGGACAGCAGTACAAGATGGGGCAATGTTGATGCAGTGTGTGCGTGTATGCGGTAGCCCTAAGTGTTACCACTTTGCATGTGTGTATGAATGCACACAGTCCCACCTCAAGGCTGCCATATACAGGTGTTTGTGAACAGCCAAAGACTGTACCTGCCAGGTCATACAGATCACTGTCTGTGGCCACGGACACGGTACCTGTGCCTGGCAGGGGTGCTACGGACCGTATCAGGTACCAAGCCAGACTGGGTACTGTCATCAGAAGCAGGTGTTTGTTGACTGGAGACAGGTCCCTGTTGGGCCTGTCCAGCGCCACGTGCACGTGGTCTCCTGGGGCTGTCCGATGACAGCACAGACCCAGCATTGCTGGGGCTGCTGCTGGCACTATGTGAGTGGCCACAGCCCTGTTGTCGTCCGCGACGGCTGCCAGCTGCTGCTGTTGCTGGCATACGGCCACGTCGACGCCTCAACCGTCCACCATTGCCCTGGCTCATGGACATATAGTTGTGGAACAGATCTAATGTGTCCCCCCAATGTCTGTCAATGACCTCGGTGAAGTTGCGGATGGCAGCCGCAACATCACGCATACTGTCACTCATGGCTGTGCAACATGGTCTCAGCTCCCTCAGACCCTGTCTGGTGTACCGTTCCATAAGTGACTGTGCCTGCATTACAGCCTGAAACATAGCTGGAGTTGAAAGACCTCTGTGGGCACGTCTGACAGGGGCGGTATGCCCACAGATGCTCCCACGAGAACCCATGGACGTCTGCCTATGTGGTACCGTGTCAGGGCCCTGGCCATGGCTGCAGTGTGGGGATGCATGTGCCACCGGTACCACATTACCCTGGTCAATGCCCACTGTATCCTGTCCATCACCTAGGGACATTGGTGACAAAGGATGTATTGGCAGGATGACTGTGCGCATTGATGGGGTTGACAGCTGTGTAGTGTCAATTGGCTGACCAATGACGGACCCTGGCACACCTACTTGTGCCATTACACAGGTATCATCATCACTATCCACAGCAGCTGATTCAGGTTCCCTGCTGCACGACACCAGAGCAGCACCAGAACTTGTGGGAATAAGACAGGAAACACAGATTACAATGTGTACACAATGCCACCACTGATGCACACATGCGCACATGCACACATCAACACATGCACACATGGGCACAGGCACACATGCGCACATGCACACATGCACACATGCACACGTGGTTACATGCACACATGGGCATATGCACACATGCACACATGCGCACATGCGCACATGCACACATGCACACATGCACACATGGACACATGCACACATGGGCACATGCACACATGCACACATGGGCACATGCACACATGCACACACCTCAGTATATGAGATATCAACTCACAGACACAAACACACCTGCAATCAAACACATAGCACTACTGCTTCAGCCTATTATTACTATTAGTATACAGAGTAGTGAAGGTAATGGTATTACACACTCACCAGCATGGATAGGCTGCCTTGCTGTTACACCAGAGGGACCTGTGGAAAAGAGACATTTATCATCAGTGGGCACAACTGTGCCATTGATACTGTGGGCATGATACAGTTCAATAGTGCAACAGTTAGCTTCCACTGGTGTACTGCAGATAATGAGGTTATCAGTAATGCACAATAATTACCAAGATTACAGCTACAAATCGAGGACACACCCCACACATGCATAACCTAACAGTGTACAGAAAGGTCAACTATACACATGGCATGTTACCTGCACACTCTGTGTCCTGCTGCTGTGTGGCTCCAGCCTCCATCATTACACATGTATGCTGTTGTTGTTGCTGCTGTGCTAGAACCACAATGTCTAGCCACCCCACCACCTGTGGCAAGCTGCTGCCTGTGGATATCCGACGCATGCTGATGGACATTTCTAATTAAATCACTGCAGTGATGGCGTACCTGCTCATATGTCCGGTTATGTGTGCCTATGTCATTTACCCGACGGACCAGGTCTTGCCACAGTGCAGCCCTCTCCTGCTGGTTCTGGCTGGTGTGGGAAAAGAGTACAGTGAAATCCCGCACCAGGCTCTGGTGTATCTCCTCCTCCTCTGCAGCGGAGTAGACTGGGTTCCGCTGGTGAACCATGTTCCTGAAAAGGAGAAGGGAAATATGTCAGCAATATCTGTCAGCAGACTATAGCACACATAATACACATAATACTTGACTGCAGTGATATAACTTAGGCAACATATATAGCATCTGTCTGTCTATTGGGGGATACACATGTACATGACCAGATATCACTGCTCATCTGACAACTGTGCAACAGTACCTGGCACACTCCATGCAACAGACTAGTATACTGCAGCAGTCAACGCTCTGTTTCAGGTACAATACACAACCTCACACTGGGGGTTTGAATCAAGGTACTGTATGGGGAACATTATCAGCCCATGCACTGCACACAATGCACGTTATATATTTCACTGGTAATGCACACTACTCTTACTTGCCATAACCCTACCTACACAACAGTGACATACAGGGTAACACAGCACAATGTATGGCAATGTAGTATGTGTTGATCACAATAACCCACACACCTGTCTCTGGCCTCACACCAAGGACACACACTACCATGACAGACAGACAGTTATGGTGAGCAATCACACCAGCACACAACATGCACCCAGTCACTAGCACACTCATTCCACCTCACATATTCCATTTGCAATGTGTTCATGGGTGTGCACTGTGTCCTAGGTAGGTAGTGTGCTTTTGGCCCTGGGCCTACAGCAGCATACTGTTATGCTACCCTGCCCCTTGTGACATGTGTTATGATCGTACCTGCTCCTTACAAACAGTTAAACATGGTGACTCATATGGCATATTACCTATCAGCATAACATTCAGCAGGGATATGTCTGACATCTACTCATGGGGAGCCTTGCTTCTTAATTCTGTGTGGTCTACTATAGGGTATGTCATATCTGTGGGTAGGTTCCCGTACCTCCACCATGTGCTCTATACTGCAGTGACAAGGACGACAGACATAGGTAATTTGTGTTGTGGATGTTGGAGGTGTTACCATGGTTGGTAGACAACTGTCATGGGTGTGACCGAACTATGTATATCCAGCAGTGGTAACCTCTATGTCGGTAGTCTGTGTGTGCTCTGTGGTGTTTGAGTGCATTGACACAGTTACTTGCATATGTCTGTGTCCTTCACCATATCTGTAGCTGTCATGGGAGGTACATACCATGTAGGACATTGTGGGGTGTGGAGGGGTACAGTGACCTACATGTCAATAGCTGACACACCATGTCCGCTGACACATTCCATGTACAGGTATTACAGGACTAGTGTGCCACTGTGTATATCGATGTGGAGCCTATTGTACACTTGTTGACCCTGTTCCCCCTGACACATGCAGTGGTGGGCAGGCATGTACATATGTGGTGGTTACTGGTGTCAGTGTTTTTGAATGGGGTATGGTACTTCAGTATCCACACTGGTGTTCAATCCATGCCTGTGACACCAGGCACCTGTAGCAAGACATCTGCACACATGTACCTCACACAGTCTATGTATGTATATATATGTATATATATGTATTGATATATTTATATCTGTATATAGATATATATCTGTTTGTGTATATGTATATATAATATGTATATATAGATGTAGATATATACATATAGATGTGAGGAGAGAGGGGGAGAGAGTGGAGAGAGACACAGGGTGAGTGTGAGTGTGAAGGGGTGGGACAGAGAGTGAGAGATAGTCATATACAGACATATCTGTTGTCAGTCAGATCTATCTGTATATGTATAAGTCTCTACAGATATCTATATATGTATGTGTGTATTACATATATCTGTACGTACATATTCTACCAATCTCGATGTCTGTGCAGTAAGTGAGAACCTGGTTCAAGGCTCCTGAGAGCACACCAGCAGTACCAGGCTATACCCCGTATCATGCGTTTTGGCCCCAGGACTCGGGACAAAACAAAAAGGGAGGGGGTGTGTCCCTATTCATGGAGGACACACACCTCCAGGTTAGTGGCAACACATGAAGCATCACAGACCATCCAGGTGCAGATAACCATAGGCAAACCTGCTATACAACTGGTAGCATGTTACAGACCACCCTCCTAATCTCAGGGACCACAGTCAGCCTTCCTGTAGACATTGGAGGATATGAATGTCCCACCACACACCATCATATTGGGATACTGCGACTACCCTAACATACACTGGGTGCATTATTCTACCCCAAACACCCTAACCCAAAGGTTCCCGGAATTCACTATGTCAAATGCAATGGAACAGCTAGTCACCTCTCCCACAACAGGAGATAATATACTAGACCTGATCATCACAAACATGGGGACAATGTGCTACACACTGGAAGTATACCCCTCACTAGTCACATCTGACCACAGACTAATCCCCCTGGATATACATATCCCACCTCCTCCACAACACAAAAGACTACAGTGGGAAACCTCTCACATGCCAACTTTACACGTCTTATAACTGAGTTGGTATCCTTAATGCTCACTGGGCCAGTGTAATCCACTTCCCACAATGCAGACACCTTCACATATGCTTCTACAGACATCTCCAAGAATGCATGGATCATGCAATCACAAATGAAACCATGACCCTCTCCACCAAGGGCAGGCATCCTGTCTGGTGGACCCCAGCATTGAACAAATTGCATAACAACAGAAGATAGCTACTGCATGGCAGAGCATACTTCCATAGACCTACAGCATCTCTCATCAGCAGTAGTAGAAAGATAAGTTTTATCGTACAAACATGCAAGGCCAACAATGAGAGGGATATCGCTATGGTCACTACAGATAACCACAAGGCCTTCCTCTACTATGTTACACACCTGGGTGGGAACCATCAGTTGTGTTCACAGTTAGTTCACAGTGACATACGCTACACTGAACACACAGATAATGCCAACAGTCTGGCAGACAGGTTCAGTGCAGGTTTCTCCCCTCCCTCACCCACACATGTGGAATTACTTATCCCAGCTGACTGTAACCTCCCTGTCATCTCAGATGTCCAGCTGGGAACCACCCTCAGCGGAGCTGTAAACACAGCATCAATGGGACCCAACGGTATTGCAGGTTGCATGCTACGTGGACTGCAAGAGGAGCTACACATGCACATTACATGCTATTCAGCCGTAGCCTTACTACAGCATATGTACCTGGACACTGGCATACAGCAACAGTAGTCCCACTCCACACAGGAGGCACCTCTACAGACCCTGGTAACTACCACCCCATAAGTTAACCAGCCTGGTCTGCAACATTATGGAAAGGATCATTATGGTACCCATACAGCGAGACATTGGGGACTTAGACACTTGGTCCCACCTGGTTTGGCTTTGTAGAGGGCAGATCCTGCCTTATGAACCTGGTTGACCTTTTCAAATCAGTCACTACAGCCATTGCTTAGGGCACAGCGGTCCATACAGCCTACCTGGACTTGCCTACAGCATTCGACACAATACCCCACTCTGCCATCATAGACATGATCAACAGCTGACATGTAAATCCATATGTCACATGATGGGTTGCAAACCAGCTAACGGATAGAAACCCTATAGTCAACCTCACTGGTGCCATGTCAGACTCAGAGCCAGTCACATGTGGTGTCCCACAGGGCTCTGTCCTGGGACTGCTCATGTTCGGCATATCATTCTCAGATGTGGAAGCAGACATGGGAGGGTAGTGGCTGACAATGTTCAAAGATGACTGCATACTAGGCGCCATAGGCGATACACCTGCTGACACAGACATCCTACTGACAGGCCTCACAGACACCAACAACTGGTGCTGGAGTCATGGCCTGACACTGCATGCCACGTAATGTATACTCATACCCTTTTGGACGGACAAGGTACCTACATATTATCACATAGACAATAACCCACTGAGTACAGACAAAGTAATCGGAGACCTGGTGGCACTGTGCAATGCTGACCTCTCATTTGACACCCATGTTGCCAAAGTGGTTGGATGGACTTCCTACCTTGCCCACCTTATCATGAAGGGATTCACATCCACATCAAAAGGGGTCATTGTACCCCTATACTCCTCCCTTATCAGGCCCATGACTGTGTACTATACCCCATTTGGTATGTACCTCACCTGGCACTTGCAACAGCTAGGGGGACCCCATGAGTACATCACCAGGAGGATCAAGGGTCTGCAACAACTGTCATATGCTGCCAGACTAACGTATCTCATGCTCTATTCCATAGCATACTGCCTACGTAGGGGTGATCTGTGCCTGATGTAGTAGGCCATGTCCAATCTGGTAGTGATGGACATGTCCCACCTCATACAATCCAAATCCATCAGAAGCACGATAGCTATGGATTTAAACCTCAGCACACATATGAATAGGACATACTGTAGGGACAGATCCATCACTAAGAGGCTTCCCATACTGTGGAACAGGATCCCAGTTCATGTTAGGCAGAGACCCTCACTGACACTCTTCATGTGCATTCTTGACAAGTGGATGGGAGATCATAGGTTTACAGCAGGGGTCTTCTCTGTGTCACTACTAGACAGAGGCACAGTAAACTAATGCTATTATGTAGGGGGGTCTTCACTGTGTCACTACTATACAGAGGCGCAAGTTTCTAAATCTATTCTATACACTGTCTGCAGATAGCCTAGTACTAAACTATGCCACTGTGAAACTATATCTGTCTATGTATTTCTACATCCCTCTCTATCTATGTATACACATATGCATATCATATATATATATATATATATATATATATATATATATATATATATATATATATATACATGCATATCTCGATATACATACGTATACACATGTTTTATATATATATATATATATATATATATATATACATACACATCTTTTTAGTTCCACATATGTATACACACAGTGACGTACTGCTGAACATCCATTACTGTACAACCTACTTGTACATTGCACTACAACCTACATTGCTATGTGCATATAGCTACCATCACATACATATGTATGTGGAGCCTTCAGTGACAGTTTCAGTATGTCCCTGTCCCTATGCACATCCTCATATACATAGATACAGACCAATAACACATCTGGAGGGTTCACAGTATGTAGAGTATTATAGTAGTACTTTACATTACCTGTGTTTGTTGCAGCTGTTTGTGTAGGCTTGCAGTTGCTTGGCCTGCTGTCAGCCTCTTTGCTTTGTTGTTTCAGGTTTTTTCTTTCTCTTTCTTTCTTTCTTTCTTTCTTTCTTTTTTTTTTTTTGTTCTCTCTCTCTCTCTCTCTCCCTCTCTCTCTCTACCTCCAGCGGGTGCAATGACAGTATTGCATGTGTGGACTGGGAGTACAGGATGCTTTTGTAGGTATCTGCACATGTCCATGTGATGGCCTCTGCACCAATTGTTAGCCAGCATTTACTAATTGCATGCAGCCTGTTGTGTAGTGATTGCAGTTCTCACTGTGATTACAGGCCTGTGCTATAAAAAGGTCTGTTAGGTAGGTGTAGCCCTTTCAGATTATCAGGATGGGGACCATGCTGGTTTGCTGTGGACACTGTTCTGTGAGTGTAAGGGTTGGTATGCCTCTCATATTTCAGGCTGTTTTGTAGACACTGCAATGCATGTTGTTCTGTAAGCTGAGTATTCCTTCCTCCAGTGTCCTGTTCTCCGTGTGTATGTAAACTGACTCCTACGACTAGTAATACTGTGTATATGGGTGTGTGTGCTTTCCTGTGGGGATTGTGGTGTAACTGGTATATAGCAGTGGCTCTTGCAATCTGTTGCTATGGTTTCAATATTTGGCCTTTACATTCACTCCTTGTATGCCTGCTAGGTGTCTTTCCTGTAATGTGTTGCTATGGCTTTCCTATTTTCCATTTGCATTCACACCTTGTAATGCTTGCTAAATCTGTTTGGCTAGCAATTCCCTATGTGTTTGTTGTGGTAGGGTGTTACTGCATGCAGTATGGTCTTGCCATGGTGTGGGCCTTGACACTTACAGGGGTATTTGATCATGCTTCTGAGCAGGCCTCAGATACTCTCCGGTGCATCTTTTATCAGCCTCATGGAATGGTACATAGCAGTGGGTTACTCCAGTGACATATTCTGATACTCTGCAGTTGTGACTGTGGGTTATTTCAAGCATATGTATTAGTACACCATTTGTGCCGTACAGGTGGTGCATACCTTCAGTCAGTCATAGTTACCATTGCATGTGTAGTTACACCTTTCTGCCTACTGTTAGTACATTTGACAGGATGTCAGTGGGGCACAGTTGACATTTGTTTTCACATTAGGGACATCCCTGTAACTCAGTCACAGTTGCTATGTCTGAACTCTTAACTATTCAACTATGGCAGCGTTTATCCTGCTCTGAGTATGTGTGTGGCTTGCCAGATGCTACTGTGACATTATTACCTAGTAGCTACCAACTAGCATGACTGTTTCTCAGCACACAGTACTATTTTACAAATCCACTAGATTTGACAGTAAATATACATGATATGCTTTGTGTACCAGACTTGCTATAGTCCCTTTACATTAATTCCTACTCAGCACAATGTTCTTGTATAGCACTTATGGCTTAGTGGTAAGTCATGCAGACTAGTGTTTCCAAGGTCCTGGGTTTGAGACTGAGGGAGGTATTTTATTTTGCTGCTGAGAAAACTACAGGCCTTGTCATTCAGAGTGACTAAGGCACTTTTAAGTAGTTGTAAGCGGGTTAGCGTTGGTTTGCGCGGAGGTCACGTATGCGCACTGCTGCTTAGCTTCGCCCACACCCGCTTACTACTGCTTAAAAGTGCTTACTCTCGTGCACACCTGGGCTATTTTCTTTGAAAGAAAAGAAAATGGGGAGATAGGAAAGTGGTGAAAAAGGGGTCACAAAGAGGGTAGGACAGCAGGGAAACAAGCTTGGGTTTTGCAGGAGGGATGTAGGAAAGGCCCATAGCTGCCCATTTCTTCGTCAGCAACAGCTGTGCATATGTTTGTAATTTGGTGCGAAATTTGAAATCTTCCACCCCTGAGAGAGGTGTGAGGACAACAATAATATTTGTTGTACAGCCAATTGTAATTGCCAGTTTACATGTCCAGCAGACATGTGTGCAAAATGGGCAGCTGTGTATGGGGCGTAATTTTTTTGTGGGTACAGAGTGCCCTTTTTTTTTTTTTTCAGGTGAGAGTGGTATGTCAGGTACAGGAAGTCGGTATAGCTGGGGAGGTTAACAGACAAGACAAACAAGATGCATACAGGGGTGGTGTATGACACATGTGGGGGGGGTTACACAATTGACGAGGACTGATGTTTGGATATCTCGAGCCCATGAGCCCACAGATGGCAACAGTGGAACTGAGATCCCCACCCATGGGAAGTTGCCACTGTGCCTTCACTGCCCAGGATGGGGCTGTGCTGGGGGCTGTGTAGGCTGGGCAGCAGGCACACCCGTGAGTTGTGCCACCCATGCCTCAAGCTGGCGTAGGGGCCCAAGCACAGCGTGCCGGATCTCCCTACGCACCACAGTCCGGACACTATGGAGGGTGAGTGGATGTTTCTCCTCCGGCCATGCTTGCAGAGGATGGACGAGCCCCATCCCCTGCAGTGCTTCCACCCGCAGGTGGCACAGGGCCACCGGAGGAGGGTCCGGCCTGGACACTACTGCCAGGTGCACTCACCAGCTGAGGTGGGAGAGGTGGGTTCACTGGAACCCGCCTTCCCTGTCGTCCTATGTTTTTCATTATGTTATGACAGTTTGGGTTAGTAACATACAATACCATTCACAATTAGTTGTAACAGCATGCATTAGTATTCCCATTAACCAAACACCCATAAATTCATGCCATTGAACAGCAAGCATAACACGTGCATAATTTGAACAGCAATACACAATCCAACAACATGCAGGGTTGATTGATGGCAACAGGCCATCAGGTTTGGATGTATGAACAGGGTAGATGCATCAACTTACATGCAAATATGTATGAACCAACAGGACAAATGTCCAGGGGTGTTAATTGTGAATGCACATACCCATTTCACGTGGAATGGATTATTTGTGGTTATAGGGTAGGGTGAAGAAATATTTAATTAACAACTTCATATACCTATACATATGCTGTACATTTCTACTAGCTGCAGATATACACACACTACAGGTCTGCCTACAGTTTCCAATGTGATAACTACTTCAGGTTGGTGATAGGAATGTTACTGCTACATCAATATACATTTCATATTTATTCATACACATTCATATCTGGCTCTGTTCAGCTACATCATCCTGCTACATTTGCTTTATATAGCTATAGACAACTGTGGATGTTTGGTATTTCAGTCAACCATACTATCTGCATATTGCAGACTGAGAGCAACATATCCAGATTTTGGGACACACATTCCAGCTTCAGTACTTTTTTCAACACATGTTGCTGTTTGGTTCTGCCTGTCACATTCATTTCATTCTGTACTGACTGCAGTATACTTTATTCAGGAGTTATTACTACTTTATTGGTGGATTCATACCTCTTTCTCACACTCTCTCACTTGTTTTATTTTTACAATTCAGGATGGTACTTAATTCTAGGCTTTATTGACATGTTTTACCTTTAGTTATAACAATCCTTTCCAACAGTCTCACTTATGTCATGTTTCAGAATTTCAACAGGGATATATTTCACACATGTGTTTTACTCAGCTTCTGCAGCTGTACTTTTCAGCCTGCTGCAGGTTATGTACTATTATATTACAGGTGGGACATCTTTATTTCAGACTTGTTTCATTTTTATGTTTGGATTACAGGCTGCATCACACTTTTGTAATCAAGCAATACTTGCAAACTCTCTTACACTGTTACTTGCACATTTTATTAATTAGTGACTACACTGCACTCTTTTGCTAACTGTCATACTTATATATTTATTTACAGTTACAGGGAGAGAATTACTGACCTGCCTGGTGGCGCAACTGCATCAGCCTATCGCCATAGGCTCGACGGTTTGCAGAACGGACACCTGCAGCTGTAATATAAATGAAGTAATATTGGAATACACATCTCCATAATATCAGCTAGGTTAATTTCTTACATAAATAATTACATGTAACTTACTCAGTAGTGGGGCGTTGGGCATTTGCCGGGCCTCCTGGATCCAATGTTTCAGTTGGTCCTGCTTCCGTCTCTTCAGGTCCGCATGGTGGTGATGGACCTGCTCACCAGTCCTTGGTATTCCTGTGGCACTGGTGAGATCATGTGCCAACCGGTCCCACGCCTCAGCCCTATATGCTCCCCACAGGACCTGGCCCTGCATGAGTTGGGCCTCATGATTATGGATGAGGAGCCAAACCATATATTTGTACTCTTCAATGCCCCACCTCTGTGCTCGGAAGCAACTACCCTCTCCTACACCTGACATCCTGGCTGCAAGTCGGTTCCACAATCGGTTATACTGTGTATTCCCGCCTATGGGGCTTATATGTGCCTTTTTTCCCACACTTATCTGTGATTGGCCATTTTGGAATTGTATCAGCTTTACAAAACCTGCTTTGTCATGCTCCTCTTTCTATTCATTCCTAGATATATGCTATTACTGCATTTCTAAGCGCAACTGTCATGGCTTAGTGGTTCAGTACTTTGACTATGGTGCATGATATCCTGGGTTCGAACCTGGCCTTTGCCTTTTATATTTTATGACTGTCTACACAGGCTAGGAGGTGTGTCTGTGTAAAGGCAGTTTTGATACAGCTTGCTCAAAGTTGCCCATCGGTTAGCTTGTTGGCATGGTGCGCAGCTCCGTGCAAACGGATCACACTGGTTTACATGTGGTTTGGCTGTCAGCACGCATATTACGCTCGACTCAGCTACAGGCACACAGTTTCAGCATGTTAAAATGCTGCTCAACCCTGGGCACTCATTTTACACCTATTAAACCACTGCTCACCTACGGGCACTCATTTTACACCTGTTGTAACACTGCTCACCTACGGGCACTCGTTTTACACCTGTTAAAACACTGTTCACCTACAAGCAGATATCCTCAACTTGTTAGACTGTAGCTCAGCTATAGGCACATCTGCCATTTTTTTTTTTTATCTCACATTTCTTCAAAATACATGGCCCATTCCATTACATTTTATAGAAAATACAATTTTATATATGTACATATATGTCAGGGACTTGTTTTATGCTTATTTCACTAAAAATAAAAATTAATGTTGTGAGGGCTCAAACCACGACTGCCTCCTCTTCAGCCAACGTCTCTACCACTACACTATTGCTTCTTGGCTTGCTTTGCATATTTAGTTCTTATATGCTTTTCCATTGACTGCTAACTGTGGCTAAGCGTCGGGCACACCCGCGCAAACGAGCGCACTCACGGGCAAACATCTTTACAACTTATAAAAAAATATATAAGATGCTCATTTATACATTTTATGTTCATAGTCTGTGGGGGCATGTGTTGTGTTGTGTTTATTCACATTTACACGGACTCTGTTGTGGGGGTTTATTTTCGGGACTTTTACTGTTCTGGGGGCGTGTCCGTTTGCAGGGCTCGCCCTATGGACACACCCCCTACTGTCTTACATGGACTGTGTTAGCCTTAGGTGTGATTCAGCATGTCCTCATGCATATGCATGACATGCTGACATCACACCATTTAACTGCAGCCTCCGTGTAAGCCTTGTAACTCTTACACAGAGGCTTAGTGAATCGGGTAATAGAGGTCCTTTAAGCTTTATGAAATAATAGATATTAGTTTCATTTACTTGGATGCCAAAGTCTGCTTGTAATCATAAATAAGAATTAATATGGCCTGAATAACGACAGTTGAGACTTAAAATAATATCTTGCATTCAGACATAATACTTGGACCTTCCATCATTAAATTCCTTACTGTTAATCATGTAGTTTTTTTCTCATACACTCTAGAACAACTGATCATAAAACTTCAACCAAAACAATACTTACAAACTGCAAAAGCATGCCAAAAACACTGCGCCAAAAGAACATATGTGCTTAATTACCTTACCATGATTACACATTGGAAGTACTTGCTTCTCAACAGATGTCATTTTCAACCCACAGATTTATACAAGTTCCCCATCATTTATTGAATGACTTTTGTTGCATAAGTGCAATGAACGTACAAATTTTGGGTATGAATTAACATTTCAGCACATATGCATGCATATATTAAAACTGCTTTATTCAGATTTTACAAGTATGTATTTTTAAGTAAACACTCCTAAATGCTACGGCTAACATACTGCAGTAACATATGTTAGAAAGCAAAGAATGATTGTAGCAGGGCCGTGCACATTAGTGCAGTCTTCATACTTTTATTTTTTTCTGTTATTTATCTATTTATTTATTTTGAACCCTTGCAGGACTTAGTCTGTTGCCTCCTCTACTTGCAGCCAACTGGCCCTTTCATTTTGCTGTCATGGGAGGTGAAGATTCCCAGGCAAGTGAGATTTTGCCAAAAAAAATAAATAAATAAATATTTGGGAGGGATTGTAGGTAGGACTGCAAATAGGTAATGGCAGGAAAAAGGGGAGGGGCTAGCTTCAGGAAAGGGAAGTGCCAGGTTTGAATGCTGAGCTCAGGTTGGAAGGAAGTGAGGCAGGCAAAGAAAGGGAAGGAGGAGTGTAGGTAAAAGGGGATATCAGCATTTTTGGCATTGGTATTTAGAGCTCACCCACCCTCCCTCCATCCGTGTCTATTTGATTGTGGGTCATTTGAGTAACTTATTTTGTGAGTTTCATGGAAGACTTAAGAAAGGCAGTACCGTCCCCCTTTCCTTCTGATGTGAGAGTGAGATATGAATTATGCTGCATCTGGTCATAGTCACTAGTTTGTGTACAGTGATGAATTTATTAATGTTGTTATTGTGTAATGTATGTATTATGTATGTACCTACTACCAAAGCATGTTATTTTATTTTATTTTTTTATTTAACATTTGTTGACCGGGAAAGTCCAAGTAGGTTCCACAGACCCTGTTTTCAGCAGAGGCCCGGGGAGAAATGCTCCCCATTATCCTAAAAAATATGTATGTGCTTTAACTTTGATTCAAATGTTCTGAATTTATTACTGCTGCCTTCTGTGTTTCTGAATGTATACTTTTGTGTGTTTAATTTATGTAATGCATCTTTTGTAGCTTTTCTCCCCAGGCCTCCTCTGAAAATGGACCTGTGTCCATCAGACTTTCCCAGTAAATAAATGTAAAATAAATTAAAAAAATAAATAATGGTTATACTGAAGTAAGAGGTCTTTAATGTTGTCCGCTTAAATTTATTATATTGATTGACTCTGGTGCATTGATATTTTACATATTTATATAATTTGATATACGATTATTCCTGATGGTGAGATCAAATGGATTGTTGTAGTTGAGAATAAAATTCTGGTCGCATTGCAAAGATGGTGTTAATTGTGTCAGGCAGGGGTAGAAATAACATTTGTTCAGCTTGAGGTAGTTGGCTAAGTAGAAGAAAGTAAGCATGCCATAGCCAGAGAGAGAAAGAGTGAGAGAGGTTTACTTACTAGAGAGAAAGAGAGACAGAGAGAGAGGTTTACTTAATAGCTGCTCAAGATTTTTATGTAAAGGCAACATGACAAAGAGGAAAACAAAAAAACAAATATAGCATGGTGGACAAAAATGGTCGACTAAGTAGGTGGTCCACAGGTATGTAAGCTCATACAATATTTCAAGAAGGGGAATATGCCCTTTCTCCAATATTGTGCAATCTCAATATTAATAAATATAATTAGCAGGGAATGTCAACAGTACAACCCCACTGATATGAGGTTGTGGTGGTGGGGTTCCCCTGGAAGAAATTGTTTTTACTTTATTTTCATGTTTTAATTTTTCATGCAGCGAGGCTATTGCTCAACACATGGGTAGTAACATGTCGACATTTGTAATGTTGACATTTTCTGGTCAACTTTATGAAGATCGACATTTGGGTCATTTGATGAACATCAGTAGACTCAAGTATGTGTGTGTATATATATATATATATATATATATATAAAATATATTGTATACATATACATATATTACATGCAAAATATTATATTTCTGCCTTCATGGTGCTTGTTAGTTACTGAGATGTAAATACTGAATGGACTACCACATTAATTTAATACTGGTTTGAGTTTACATTAATATGTAGAGTCAGTGGCTTTATAACAAACTGAGACATTTAGCACATAGTCAGATGCATGATAGGATGCATGTCAGAGAGCACCTCTCAAGCTGTATGTTTAAAGGCAGTCTATGTGCAAACAAATATAAGGAGCAGAGCCTCACTGCACTAGCAGTATACAGGAGGGCTGGGTGGGGTTTGTTTTAACACATTCATGTGATTTGAAAATGTGAGACCATGAGAATGCTATCGGATAATATTAAGACTATACTAGTGCAGCGAAGAATGTCTGATATCAACAAACGTAATAATGGGGCATGCATCCAGAATGATGGAAGCAAATGAAGCTAAACACATACAGGAATTTGAAACATTTCCATAAAGTTAACTACTCTTAGACTGTTATCCCCACAGGTATAAATAATAATAAAGGGATTGGGGATTCTTTTGCCACCCCCCCCCCAAGACACATGAGTATATTCTTATTACACAAAGATGACAAAGCCTGGTCTTACATAGAGCAGAAGACATGAATATTATTGTGCTTTCATATGGATCACTGTTACAGTAGTATTAAAGACATAAGGGAAGAATTGTCCAGATTCCCAGAACTACAAGAACATCCTCAAACAGGCTGACTCCTCCTTAGTGACAGTGTAATCAGTTTACACCACTTTCCTTTCTTTTTTGGCAGGCATACATTAAGTTTTCTTAGGATATTTCTTTTTGTTCTCTGAGACACTTGTTAGACTGAAAGCTTTAATTCACAAAATTTCTCATTTTCAAAATGTTTTTTTTTTTTTAAATTGGTGACTGTTTTGTTTTTCCTAGTAAACATTTCCCAGAGGAACATTATACTAATTCATGAGGTATGCCTAGTGCAGGCCTGAAAACTCTTTGCAGTGGCAAGTGTCAGATCCTCTACAAAGCGTTAAATTCTGTTTATTTTGCTTAGGAGAGTCGGTCACAGAATGAAATTACCAGATTTTCTTGTCTTCACGAGGAATATCTGGAGATGTAGAGAGGCCAAATACCTCCTTAGTGAACACTTCTGAGTTCAAGGATATTAAAGAAGAAAAACCCCTAAAACTCCATAATGAGTTTTTGAAACTTTCTTGCAATACCTCTGTCCCCATGCTGTGTCAAATACAACCTATACCTGTGTTTTACTCAAAGTTACTAAATTATGCAGATGAAGCAGTCCCTAATAACACAAAATGCAATGGGAAATTTAAAATGTATTCACCTTGATAGCCTACCCTTATAAAAAAGTAATCTACAGTACAAGAAAAAAATACTAACTAGCTACAACAAATTCAGTCTGCCCAGCTAATAGACATCATCAAGGCAACCATTAAAGAGCTAAAAGTCACCATTAGAAAAATAAGTGCAAAGCACAAACTACAAAAATAGTAGACACCAATGATAATTGCAAATGGTTCAACTATGTCAGGAAACTAAGAAGCAACACCCAACAATGCTCAGAGATAATCCACAGCAACAATACGCACATCAGTTCTAAGTTATATTGTTCACATACAAGTAGATGTATTTAATGCTAACTTCATACTAGATACAGTTACAGAAATTTAACAGATCCATGATTTCCAACATCCTGCATGGATTGCCATGGATCAAATCACAACTGCCCCCTCTAGAGCCAAAAAGACCATGTCCATAGGCCCAGTAATATCCCTGGATACCCAATTGCTATTGTCAAGTATGCCCATTCAGAGCCTGTGTCCACTGTGCATGGTGTTGAAGCACTGAAAAATTGCCCTTCCACAAATGTGAGCCCCACCTCTTAGCGCTGTTACTACAGACCAGATAGCCTAGCCGTACATACATGAATAGGACATTTTCAAACACTCAACATGACAAGTTAGCCAGCAAAATAGTCTTTATTAAAATAAAGGTCTATTTTATGTGCTGCCATTAGACTAGCCTCTCTAATTTACAAAGCCATGGAATACATCATATTAAACTTTATAAATTTATAAATTGAAAAATGTAATGCTCTGAAACTTCATCAAATTAGCTTCATCACAGGCAGGTCATGCCTATTCTAACTAGTAAACTCCTATGGAGTCAGAGAAGCTGTGGATAGTGGCCTTGAATTTCATATAACCTACTTTTTTCAGGCTAAATCTTTGACATAATTCCCCATACTGGTGCTGTCGACAAACTCAAACACCTAAGTATAAATCCATATATTGTAAGGCCAGTTGTTGCCAGTTGGAGCACGTAATTAAAGTAGTTGAAGCCATTGCATAAAGTAATATGGTGACCTCTTGTGTCCTTCAGAGCTCTGTGCTATCATTCCTCATATTTAGAATATACTTTTCTGACATTTAGCACAAGAACCCAAACCTCTGGCTAACCTAATTTGCTGATGATTGCAAGCTACATTTGGTGTTCACTCAACTTCTGATTCCACTTCACTGCAATAAGACTTTGGCCATGCAGATAACTAATATTAACAACAAAGGCTTTAAGTAAATGATAAGAAATACAGGATTGTTAAATTTGGAAAACAAAGCTGTTCCATCACCTGTAGCATAGATAACACCCCCTGCAGACTGATTCCATCATCACACATCCCTTCATTGGCAGTTTCATGTCTGACTACTATGTTGCAACAGCAGACAGAAAATCTTTCTTTCTGACCCAGTTAATATCTAAGGTCATCTCTTGGTCAAAAGAAGTTCCTATCCCACCTCTCTCTACTTATCACTTATCAGACCAATTGTTGAATACAACACTGCTTTTGGCATAATTCTGTTTAAACATATTTCACAACTTGAAAGATCCCAGAGTTTCCTACCAAAAAAGAATATCAGCTTGAAGACCTTTAACTAAAAAATAGTGTTGAATTAGTGTCCCCCTGTGAGGTACATAATCATTTAAGCTGATTTATGTTTAACATGTATGGCCACAAAGATCACTGTTCTCCTTAATGTCCTACACCTTCACAAATCTAATAGGCCTATTCATAGTCAGCACAATGAAACATTCACAATCTTTAAGGCAAACTTTGATAACTAGATTGGTAGCTACAAATTCTCTGGGTGTATGCTGTATCACCCTCCAGGAGGCAGGGGGTATCACATGTGTAAGAGTGCTGGCAAGGTTTTAGTTGTCCTTGGACTTATCTGCTTTTTAGGTCCTATAACATTGTAATCAAGCTGTCAGGCTGTCTCATCCTCATGAGGAAGTATTTTAAATGGGAATCCCATGAAATGTTAGGGACAAAAAAAAGAAGAGCCAAGCCCGCTGCTATATATGCAGCATCTGAGGATACTGAAGATGTCTTTGTTTCTCTTTTTTTTTTTTTTTTGGAGCCTAACTCACAACTTCCAGGTACAGAGAAATCCCATACACTCTATATGGTTCTATAGGCCTCACAGTGCCTTCACAAGAATCCCTTAGAGGACCCACCTGTCTAGATGTATCCCATAGATGACCCACCAGTCACTTTTCTAGATGTACCCCATAGACGATGCACCTGTCACTTTTCTAGATGTATTCCTGAGTGGACCCACCTGTCACTTTTCTAGACGTAGTGGTAGCCAAAGGCTCCAAATTAGCTGCAGGCCTCAGTACCCTCCAAATTATACAAACTGCAGATTATTAGGCAGTTTTAGGGAAAAGAATGGTATGTCTACCAGTTTCACTTTCAGTGCCATTAACTGCCAGACTCCATGGTCAAGTAGCAAGGTAAAATCCTGAAAGCAAATGAGGAGATCTCCCTCCAGAATATAGTTGAAAATACTGGCAGTCCAAGCAT
The DNA here is from genome assembly GCF_019279795.1 of Protopterus annectens. Lineage (NCBI taxonomy): Eukaryota > Metazoa > Chordata > Ceratodontiformes > Protopteridae > Protopterus > Protopterus annectens. Next base: position 402,872,878 of record NC_056734.1, on the reverse strand, counting down.
CAAGGCTAACTCAGACAGCACAAAGGGTGTACATGAATGTCATACATATGCAACGGCTGGGATGCCCACAAAGGTTCAGTACCAGGAAAATCCAGGGTAAAAACACATTGTCCTATCTGGATTGTCTTAAAGCCCCTTCTCTATACTATGCCTCCTACAGGTTACTGAGAAGTGATCTATGCCTGGCATACCAGGCATCATCAGATCCAACTCTGATGGACCTTTTGCAACCCTGCTAATTATATATACAAGCTCCAAGACTGCCAATCCCTGGAAAAGGGAATATTCCACTACCAGGGATTTGTTGATCTTGAGCACATCGACCATCAGTTTAGCTTAACTAAATGGTTTCGACCAAACAGAGGTCTACTTGACATAAGGTAAGCCACTCATTAAAATAAATGTGTGTGTGTTTGTGTGTGTGTGTGTGTGTGTGTGTGTGTGTGTGTGTGTGTGTGTGTGTGTGTGTGTGTGTGTGTATGTGTGTTTGTCATACCTCTCAAATGTCCAGATTTTCACAGAATGTACAGATTAAACTTTTACCTCATATTTTTTATTTTCCTGATAAAATTTGTGGTTTCTGGCAAATCACTGAGAACTGAAGTCACTAAATAATGACATACATACATATGAGTTCCAGACTTCATATCCTTCAGAAAAATGCATGCATAAATCCTGTTATTCTGCCAACTTTCTAACTTTATAAAAGCAATATTGAAAATGTGTCCCTACTTTTAGGCCTTTGCCCCCAACTATTTTTGGCTTTGTCCAGATTTCTTGTTCTGAGAGATATGGTGTGTGTGCTGTGTATGTGTGTCTTTAATATCTAGCATTGGCGCAGAGGAAACAAAATGGCTGTAAAGCAAATTGGAAGTACCGCCTTAGCAGAACACTGGCTGATGCCTGTAGGGTTACTTTAAAATACACATATTTTGAAAAGAGACATAGAGGAGCTCTCTGATTATGTAGCCCAGGCAGGTATGACCCTGACCCTGAGCAGTATCCTTCCTTCACCAAGAATGATGCCACAATATAGAGACAAGATGATCAGCTTTAACAATTGGCTTAATGTCTGGTGTCATTCAAAGGGGATCCAGTGTCTGTCTGCCTGGGATGACATGCTTGACAAGCCACTCTGCTTCGCAAGGGACGGCTTGCACCTGTCACCCCTGGGATTCCGGATATTGGCTAAGGCTCTTGCCACCCCCATAGTGCCTAAACCTACCACCCTAGAAAACAAAAATGGGAAGAAACTGAGGGTAATGCTACTCAATGCCAGAAGTCTAAATCTCAAAATGCACGCACTCAAGGCCCTTCTCAGTATGGAGAACATCGATGTCTGTGCTGTAACTGAAACCTGGTTCAAGGCTCCTGAGAGCACCCCGGCACTATTAGGTTTTACCTCATATCATGCGTTCCGGCCCCAAAACCCGGACCACACCACAAAAGGAGGGGGTGTATCCATATTCATAACGGATACCCACACCTCCAGGTTGGTAGCAACGCATGAAGCTTTGGAAACCATCCAGGTGCAACTAACCATAGGCAAAACTGCTCTACAAATTGTAGCATGCTACAGGCCACCCTCTCAAACTCAGGAACCCCACACAGCCTTCCTGAAGACACTGGAGGGTATAAATGTATCTCCAAACACCATCATATTGGGTAACTTCAACTACCCGAATATAGACTGGGAACATTACTCAAGCCCTAACTTTCTAGCCCAACGGTTCCTGGAGTTCATAAATTCAAATGCCATGGAACAGCTAGTCACTGTTCCCATGAGAGGAGAAAATATACTAGATCTCATTATCACAAACATGGGGACAAAATGCTCCACACGGGAAGTATATCCCTCATTGGTGAGATCTGATCATAAAATTATCTCACTGGAAATCCACATCCCGCCCCCACCCCAAACAAAAAAGACCACAGTGAAGAACTTCTCTAAAGCAAACTTCACACTACTCAAGACTGGTGTGGTATCCTTCAAGGCCTCTGAGCCAGTGGAAACCACAACCCAAGCTGCGGAAGCCCTTACAAATGCCTTTTATGAACACCTCCAGGACTGCATGGATCAGGCAATCCCAAATAAAACCAAGAATCTTTCCACAAAGGGCAAACGTCCAGTCTGGTGGACCCCAGCCATTAACAAACTTTACAATAAGAGGAGAAAGCTATTACATGATAGAACAAAATCCATAAAAGGGAAGTCACCCTGATCATTATTAGTAAAAAATACGAGCACTCATAAAATCAACTAAGGCCAATTTTGAGAGAAAAATTGCCATGGATTCAAAGGACAATTATAAGGCCTTTTTCAGCTATGTTAGGAACCTGGGTGGAAACTCCCAGATATGCTCAGAATTAGTCCAAAATGATACAAAATCACTGAACCCACAGACATTGCTAACATACTGGCAGACAGGTTCAGTGCAAACTTCACCCCCCCCCCAAAGGAGAGATAACTATCCCAGCGGAGTGTAGCCTCCCAGACATCTCAAATGCGCAGGTGAAAGCTGCTCTCTCTAAAGCTAAAAACACAGCATCAATGGGACCGGATGGTGTCCCCGGCTGTGTGCTACACGAGCTAAATGAGGAATTAAACCCGCACATAAGGCAGCTGTTTAATCTCAGCCTTACCACAGGATACGTGCCCAAGGAGTGGCGTACGGCAACTGTGGTCCCACTCCACAAAGGTGGTGCCTCTACGGACCCTGGTAATTACCGCCCCATAAGCTTAACAAGTCTAGTCTGGAAAGCTATAGAGAGGATCATAATGGAGCTCATAAACAAAGATATAGGGGACTTGCAGACATTGGACCCGACCCAGTTTGGCTTCGTCAAGGGCAGATCATGCCTTTTGAACTTGGTCGACTTCTTCGAAACAGTCACTAAGGCCATTGATGAGGGAAAGGCAGTCCATACAGCCTACCTTGACCTTGCAAAGGCTTTCAACACAATACCCCACTCGGGTATTGTAGAAAAACTTACCAGCTTAAATGTAAACCCATATGTCACAAGATGGGTTGCAAACTGGCTTAAGGACAGAACCCACAGGGTTAGAGTTGCTGGCACTATGTCAGACTCCAAGCCGGTCACAAGTGGTGTCCCACAGGGCTCGGTCCTTGGCCCCCTATTGTTCGGCATCTACTTCTCAGAAGTACAGGCCAACATGGGAGGACTTTGGCTGACAAAGTTTGCAGACGACTGCAAACTGGGCGCCATAGTGGAAAGTGCATCGGACACGGATATCCTTCAGAAGGGACTCACGGAAACAGATAGCTGGTGCCAGAGCCATGGTCTGAAGTTAAACGCCAAACAATGTATGGTTGTACCCTTCGGGAAAAACAAGGTAACCCCAAGCTACCATATAGGTGGCAATCCACTAAGCACAGAAGAGGTTATCAGGGACCTGGGGACCCAGGTTGACAGAGGCCTTTCTTTTGACACTCACGTTGCTAAAGTGGTTAGAAAGACCTTCTACACTGCCCACCTGATCATGAAGGGATTCACATCCAGATCTAGTGAGGTCATTGTTCCCCTGTACTCTTCACTTATCAGACCAATGATCGAGTACAATGCCCCATTCGGGATGTATCTCACCCGACATCTGCAGCAATTGGAGAGACCCCAAAAGTTCCTCACCAAAAGGATAAAGGGACTCCAAAATCTGTCATATGCTGGCAGATTGAAGAAACTCCAGCTCTATTCAGTCGCATACTGTCTGCTCAGAGGTGACATGTGCCTGACATACAAGGCCATGTCCAACCCGGGATTAATGGACATGCTCCACCTCAAAAAATCCAAATCCACCAAAACCACTAGAGCAAGCGACTTAAACCTTAGCACGGATATAAATAGGATGTGCTGGAGGGATAGATTTATCACTCAGAGACTCCCTATGCTGTGGAATAAAATCCCGGTCCATGTGAGGCAGAGCACCTCGCTGGCTCTGTTCAAGAGAAATCTTGACCTGTGGATGGGAGATCATAGGTTTACCCCGGGAATCATCTCTGTGTCACTGCTGGACAGAGGCACAACAAACTAATGGGCACAGTATTTTTTCATATAAGGGGTAGCGTAAGCCACAAAACTTTGGGCTAGGGTTATAAATGCCTTAGGGCAGATAGCCTAGTATAAACCTATGAACCTATGAACCTATATGCTTAGAATGCCTGCAGTTGTTGGAGTTCCAAAATTAGTTAATCTTGTGGATTACAAAAGAAAGCTTTAAATCTGTACTGTGACTGGGTTTTTTGGCAGTCACAAGCTGTTACACTGGAAGGCTGAAATCAACTTCATTCAGAAATCACTTCCAGTTCATTCTTCCACTCAATTTATTAGCTATTCTGAGAATTTCTGTCTTCCACATACAGAGATTAATAGGAGGTCTATGTGGTCATTGGTAAATAAAAAAGAGGCAGGTGCTTGGCAGATGTAAATAGTGTTAACATCCCTTCTAGATACAAAGTATAGGCTCTCGTTTTACCTAAACAGTCCAGAAGAAAGTTGCTATTTTGTGGGCTAGGCAGTAAATTAAATCAGCGCAATTACTCTAGAATGGTTACTTCACTGAAACTATAATTGCTACATATAACAAAAAACAGCTACAAGTGCCAGGAACTGATAATGTCCATAAATTAGCCCATTAAAGTGTCCGTTTTTTCAAGTGTTATCCTAAAATAAAGAGCAGTTCCTCATTATGACAAATGTGAACTTGTCCCTTGCATTTGCTACCTTTTATTCATTAAACTCATAGATAGTCTACGTTATTCACACAGAATGTGCACAGTCCTGTACCAGGTCTGGACTGTCGCATGAGTCATTAAACAAATATTGCTATAGTCCATCCATGCATAGTTCAGATGTTCTAGTCATGAGTCATGTAGACTGATGTACCATGGAGTGGGTAAAATTCACTGCATAGCTGCAGTACGCAGCTGATTGACTGAATAATATCAGTAATGACAGAGGCACTAGGAACTAAGGTTGGGTGGCACGATGTCAGGGTAATCCTATGGGCTAGGCTTGTAAAGGCTCCAGGGCCATTAGCCTAGTACACACCTATGAACCTATAGTGTGTCCATCACATATTTACTGCTGTAATGTGATGACCTCTCCATTCTGTCCAGTGTTAGGTCACATCTGATTTACTGTGTTTAATATTGACATTTCCACATATCCACTGCTTCTGCATCCCTGCCCCATACCCATAGCCGGCCTTAGGCATAGGCCAACTAGGCAGCCGCCTAGGGTACCGCTTTAGTAGGAGCACTTTTCCAGTATTTATTTGGTGTAGGTAGACCAGGATGGGGGCACTGGGTGGTGTGGTGGGGGGTGCCGTGGTGCCCTTTTGCCTAGGGCACCAGTTGACCTAAGGCTACTCCTGCCCATACCTCTTGCCCTGTATCTACCAATGTGTTTCAGTGTATATGCACACATCTTTCACTCTGTTTTGCTGCCTCTATTGCTATGACCCCACCTGCCTGAATATGGAATGTTGTGGCTACAAAAGAAGGAAAGTTTTCATTTACCATGACTGTAGATAAGCAGGTCACGTCATGCACTTATGGGGCATGGCAGAATAAACAATGCATGCATAAAACATGGCAGACACATTACATCAAGGATAAAGACCACATGGACATGCACAGGAAGGACTGCACAAAGTTGAGGCATATACAGACGGACACTTCTATACCATTGCAGTGGTGATGCATGGTCTTAGTCTTACAGTACATATAGAAAGCTCACTATTTAAACTAAACAGGAAACTAAAAGTATTAAGAGTTAACCTAGTAGTTAGGGATCTAGGAACATATGTAGACAGTAATCTGGCCTTTAACAAACACATAGCCAAGGGAGCCAGAAAATCATTCTGTGTCACCCGACTTATAAGTAAGGATATGGCATCCAGGTCCAAGGAGGTTATAGTACCACTTTACTTTGCTCTTATCAGACCTAACATTGAGTACAATGCCATCTTCATCATCTACTTGACCAGGCAATTATAACAGCTGGAACACCCACTGAGGTTTCTCACGAAGAAAATCCAGGGTATTAACCCATTGTCCTATATAAATCACCTTAAAGCCCTCTCTCTATACTCAGTCTCCTACAGGTTACTGAAAGGTGATATATGCATGATACAGTCCTGATGGACCATTTACTCATTTGCAAGAAAAACAGCACCAGAAACACTAGATCCAAGGATATAAACATTGCTTGCAACAAAAATAGAACATGCTGTTGAGAAAGATATGTGTCTCAGAGGATTCCCATCCTTTGGATTAGGCTCCCCATCCATGTAAAGCAGAGTCCATCCCTAATCCCTCTATTTATATGGAGACCACTATGTTACCTGTAGATATTCATGGAAAGGCAAAAGGTGGTGGTTGAATACAGTGTTGCCCCACTACTCTGTAGTCATGGTCCTGGGAAACTCACAGACATTTAATATTTATGCCTCATAGGCAATGACCACAGAGGAAAGTCAACTTACATGCATTAAAATGTAAAGGTCTGGTGGTCCTTTAGCTCCAACTGCTGTGAGTTTGTTTGGTTGCATATGTGTGTGTGGGAGGGAGCAGAGAGATAGGGATTGCATTCATAGAAGAGTATTGCAATCTGGAGCATATTTAGACTTTAGGTTTTTGGCACACTTCAGATGTTTCTTCACTTACATGCTAATTTTGTTGTTCTGCAATGCTACACTAAGAGATACATCAGCTGTGCAGTATGCATGAGGATTTCTTTATATTTTCAAGTGTGCTTGGTCCACACATGAATTTACATATCTGTTGTCAGTGGTGGAGAAACGTGCAAATGTTCTTTTCTGAATGACGACTAAGGCAGTCTAACCTCATTTCAGCATTGACTCCATATCAGCAAAGCCCTTATTGCTTTCCAGTACTTTCTCTGCTTTGACTAAAGGTTTATGAATTGTCCAGGGTAGGAAATGGTATATATTTTCTAACATGTATGCAACAATGTAGTATGTTTGTGAATGCCACTCTCATACAGTTGCCTCCCTACCAGTATTTAGTGTAAGTGAGCAATAAAGCAGCCAAACACTAATAATCCTTAACTGACTAAAGTGAGTGGGAAGGGCGGCTGTGGTGGTGCAGTGGGTAGGGTTGCCACCTCACAACAAGAGGTTTTCTGGTTCAATCCTTGGCTGGGGTGCCTTCTGTGTGGAGTCTGCATGTCCTCCCTGTAGTCGTGTAGATTTCCTCTGGGTGCTCCGGTTTCCTCCCACATCCCAAAGACATGCTGCAGGTGAATTAGACACTCTAAATTGGTCTTAGGTGTGAGTGCATGCATGTGTGTGCCTTCTGTGAAAGGTTGGGTGTTGGGCTGGTAACTTGATACTATAAAACTCCACTGCTAATCATGAGTGGACAGGTGATCTGCTGTAGCTACCCCTAACTGGGAAATGTCAGAAGAAGAAGAAGGAGAAGACTAAAGTGAGCTGGTCACACTAAAATTCTGAGACTACTGATATTAGACATAAGTTTGGGTCCAGCCCACCAGCACTAGCAATGTGAATGGTAGCTACCTCTCATGAGTCCTGAAGAGGCTTGAACTTTGTCAGCCTGGTGATGCTAGTCCCTAGCTTATGTCATCAGAATCACTAGACCATTCATTGCTCAACAATGCAGAAACCCACAACAGACAATTGTAGATAAGTTTTACTTGTGTTTTCTTTCCTGTAAGGTAACCATTGTTATACTTTGCAATGCCAACAGCAGGATGATTCAGACTTACATAACCATATGCAAGACTTTATTAAAGGTAGTGCTGCTATTTTACATTCACATTTTCAAATAAGAAATGTTTCAAGGTATAATATGTATTTATTTTTTCTTTCTCTACTAATTGTAGCAATATTTCAAGGTGTAAAAGTTCATTTTCTCTCTCTGTTTAATGTACACTGTTGATAAATTACACTCATTGTGCCAAGTAAGCAATATTTCAAGGTGTCATTTTTATTTCTTTTTTTCTTTCCTTCAGCTTAAAATTCTGCAAGAGGTCATATTGCTAATCAGTTATAACATTCCACCTGTCTTACCAAAGTTTTGTATGTTTATTCAATAAAACTTTTCAAAAAAGAGAGCGAGTTAGCACGAAGCATTTATACATATTTCCAAAGATCATTGATTAAAAAGTTTGTGCATATACTGTAGTGGTTATGGAAGAGACAAGAACAGTCAAACTCAGGATGTGCTTAGTTCTAGTGCTTTAAAGAAAGTTGTAAAAAGCCCACATTATCCCTTTAGGTTTGTTTGATGAGACTACATCAGTGTATGCAAGTGCAATCTTTTTCAGGTTAGATGTCTGTAACATCGTCCAAAGGGTTATGCATACTCACTACATTCACTACCATATTTGGGAGATATCTCTTTCTACATTTGCCATTTGATTTGTTTCTAGCAACAGATGAGTTTCAGTGGAAAGAAGATATGGTTTATGAAGGTATTGCATGGTATACTAGTGTTTGTTCATATTAAGGCTAAATATGATGCACATCGTTGTGCACAACTAATCAGATCACAAGTGAACGGCATAAATATGAATGCTGGGAAAAGTGTTACAGGTCAGCTAGTCATGTGGCACTGTATATCTGTAGTTGCCACTGTTGCCTCACAGCACTGGATTCTCCATTTTGTTTTTGCAGTTTGGGTTCTTTCTGATTGTCTTCTCTGTGTCTGTCAGTTTTCATGAGTATTTCATTTTCCTTCCATATCCCAAAGACATGGCTGTAAGTGAAATGGCGTCCCTCCAAATTGTATATATATATATATATATATATATATAGAGAGAGAGAGAAAGATATAGATATATATATAGATATATATTAGGGTTGCCAGCTTTTCAAATGCCCAAAGTGGGACATTTTTGATACAAACGTCAGATTTGGCAGGCCGAAACATACCCACAGCCAGTGCAAAGGACAGAACTTCACTTATTTGCTTAAATAAAAGCTTATCCTTGTAATATTTTAGTTGCTTATTCTGTTTCTTATAACATTTAGGTGTTTCAGATACAGAATAACTGTTTTATGCAACTATTACATAAAATATAGGAAATCATTTTGCCCTACTATTTCAGGACATTTGCCATTTTTACAATGTTTTTGCAGGACACAACTGCCCAAAAAGGGACTGTCCCTCACAAAGTAGGACAGGTGGCAACCCTAATATAAATATATATATATATATATATATATATATATATATATATATATATATATATATATATATACATGGATCTACTCGGCATGCTCAAAAGCCCAAATACTCAAACATTACTTTTGCGAGATGAAAATTAAAATCTGAAACCATGCATTTTTTTCATTGCAAGTAAACACTTGTCCAAAACTTCACAAAAACACATTGTAATATCTGAAAACCACCTAGGTGGGGGGTTCGTCCCCCTACACCCCCTTAACTATATATACCAAGTCTAGGATCACACTACAGTGGGGAAAAGGGCCTATTTCCCCATGTTGGGCAAGTGTTTGCTTGGCCTGTGAAACAATGCACTGTTCAGGATTTCAGTTTTTGTTATTTTCATCTCATGAAAATATGGGCTTTCAACGAAGCAAAGTAGAGCCATACATACATATATATATATATATATATATATATATACACACACACACACACACACACATATATATATATATATATATATATATATATATATATATATATATATATATATACACACACATACACATGCACATGCACACGCACACACACACGCACGCACACACACACACACACACACACACACACACACACACACACACACACACACACACTAGTCATTTTGTCATTTCAGTAAGGAAAGTTAGAAAGAGCAACAGCAGTTTTGTAGTGCTAATGTGTTAATATCAGCTTGGGAGGGTAAGTCCTAGCTGTTCTATATTTAATGAGAAAAGGCTCAAACCCAAAAGAGGCAATTATTGTATGTGCTGTTTCAGACAGGCATATTAATTCATGTAGGATAATGATGGATACCTTATTATTGTTAACTACTACATTACAGCTTTCAGTCTTGAGAATTTTTATACCACTCCTTCAGTTATTTCACTGGTAAACGCTATGTTTGTTATGCAAAATATTCCAGATAAAAAATAACTGTCTGACAGTGGTCTCAGTATAGCATCAACAATCTCAGATACTTTGGGTTTTATATATAAGTCCACCGCTCCCACAGTTCAATAGATTAACTGAAAATTTAGCTCAAATTAAGCTACTGGTGCTGACAAAGAAATGCATACAATGAAAGCCATACGTGAGACTATTCAGATATAACAACACACCAACTGGTAATAAATCAGAAAAGCAGTTCCGAGGAGGTATATTGTATTCAGTTTTGCTAATCACAAGCTAGCAGCTGATGACATAAATTCTAAATTCAGAATCCATTAGGAAAAAGCATAGCCAGTGACGAACCCAACGCAGCTATTAAAGTGGGTGTAGATCAGACCTTTTGTTTGCATTGTCATAAGGGGACACTATGCATTTGAGCAAGAAATTAAGCAGAAGAAGCCAGTATCCATAATACAACCAGCAAAAACAGAACAGGCACATCAGATACATACTTCAGACAGGCCGGACAAGTTGTTGTGTCTTTCGGCTTTTCCCGGTTAGGGGTCGCCACAGCGGAAGTCCGGTCCACTAATGATTGGCAGTTGATTTTTACATGCTGAGTTACCAGCCCTGACGCACAACCTTCAATGAAGGTACGCCCATTCACGCATGTCTCCACACAGAAAACGCTCTAGTTGAAAATCGAACCGGACAGTGTATTACTGTGAGGCGACAACACTACCGCAGCACCACCCCCGCGGGTTTGACAGGACAGACAAGTACCATACAAATTACAGATTACTTAAACTGTTGGTCAACACTCTTGATCATTTTAAGAGGCTTAGGCTGTTCAAGTTTTGTTGTCAGAAGATCTCACATATTTTTCAAAAGGTTCCAAGAACACTGTCGAAGCTTACCTAAATATCCAGCTCAAGTAGTTGTATGACATGGGACTGGTATAACCTAAATAGGTATCAGAAATGAGATATAGTTGGGAGAAAAGTAAAAATGCATATAATCCATTATTGCTAAGTAAATGCACAGTAAAAATGGGCTATTCTTTTTGAGCGATGTTTCATTTTTTAAAAAAGGGGATTAATAGTATCCAAGTGGATGATGACAATAGTTAATTCTATCCACATTACACAGTAGTAGTACAGATTCAGGCATGAGGTAGTCTGTGCATGGGGGCTGAAGTCTTCACATATCCTGCATGGAAAAATTCAAAACAAGTGTACTTACAATGTATATGCTTAAGTAAACATGTTGAGGTAATACCAAAAACATGATTATAAAAGGAGTTGTCCCTTCCTAATAGCAGAAACCCATATACGGCGTTCAAATATTAGATGTTAAAGGCAATATATTGTACTTTGCAGAACATTAAACATTACATATTCTGCAGACTGCAAGTGGCAATAAAATGCACTTTAAGGGCCTGCCTATTACCAATTAAAATATTTATACATACAACTCTGCAATGCATCCTCTCTATCACTTATGGTTTGTCAGAAAAACAGACCATGTGAGGGTGTAGCTTCTTTAATATATTGGTACTGTAGGGGTTGTATAGGAGGTTGATTGCCAGGGTATAGCCTTTTAAAAGTTTTGTTTTTCATCTCCTTTTTCACTCATTCTTTATCAGAGTAATATTTGTATTTTTCACCTTAAAGTTAGCTGAAGAATTGTTATTGTTAGCTTTTACCAGCATCATAGTATGTTTTACCTTATTTCACTTGAGCCACTCAGGATGTCACATTAAGCACCCAAAAGAGGTATATAGTGTTTTTTTTCTTTTTTTTTTGTGAGTAGTACTACTTGGCCAAATGGAAATCTTCATTGAGAAAGATTATATAATTACTAAACCTGGAGTGTGTAATCGGCAGATGAATGCTACTTTTTTAATACGTATGTCTGATTCTTGTAGCTACTAACTCTAGGTTCCTCCCTCATTCTATACTGTTACATCCTCTACATCTTACTCAGGCCTTTTTGAATAACTCAGTGGAATAATTGTCTAACACTGGTGAATGAAGTTTATTCCATCTATCTACAACTCTTTCAGTCGATAAATATTCCTTATGCCTGTCATAATGTTCTTCGTATTTCACTGTTGCAATCATCACATTTGGGTTATCCTGCCAGGGGTAGCCCTCAGTTGGCCTGAATACTAGAGGCTTAGTATTTCTGCACCGGTTGCTGTCACTTCAGGACTGACATCAGATTATCAGTGGTATAAAAACAGGCAGCCAATGCCATTACATCAGTCTTTCTTGCCAAGGAGCCTGAAGCAGAAGCAGTTCGAACAAGTGCTGGTTGGCCGCTACCTGAGTTTTCATTTCCAAAATTGAAGTTGAAGTCTTCTAAAGCTAAGTGCCCCGTTGGGGATCCTTTTTTCTTGCTCTAACAGATGTCAGAAAAAGTTAACAATTGTCTTGCCTGTGGGAAGCAAATACCACACCGAGATTTCCATTCTTACTGCATCACCTGTATAGGCCCAGACAACGACGTCCCTCACTGCCGGTTTTGTGCTTTGTTCAACGCCCAACCTATACATCGTCTGGCCCTTATTGTAGCTGAATACTTTCGCTCCCTATTCCGAAATGGCTTCAGTAAGCCATCCAACTACCGATCTTCCGAAAAAACGTAAGGATAAAGACAGAGACAGACCGTACAGGTCTAAAACCGCCAACGAGCTTCCATTAAGCTAGTCGCCAGTTCACCAGTACTCAGTGAGGTGCTTTTGCAGCCCCTGATGCCCACTTTGATGGATTTGCAGGCCACTACCGAGACCAGTTCAGAGTCTGGTATGCCGCAAGACTCTTCTTTGACTAAGGAACCTGCGGATGTCTCTACCCTGGATGGGTCCGAAGCTACTGTGCAGGCACCGGCTTCTGAGGAAGTTTTCCACACTACCGATATTCAACACAAACCAATGACTTCTTTTGCATCTTTAGTTCTTTCTAAAACTACTGAGTTTCTAAGGCCCAGAGTATGAGCTACCCCTAAAAAGCCGATGACCCAAACTCAAGCATCTGCTTCCTTGCCACAATCACAGATGTTTAAAATAGCAGAATACCTTATCATGCAAATTTAGCCAGCCTTCCCCTGCTAAAAGGAAAAGAAACATGTCCCCAGCAGCTTTATCTCACCAAGAGTCCGACAACTCTGAGGTTTCTGATTATGAAGACATGCCCATATCTGCTTATGAGGATTCAGATGCAGAGGAATCCATTCCTTCTGCCTCTCCTCCAGAGGATTTTTCTTTTGGTGAAACCCTACATACTTTGAGAGAGCATTTCCATTGGGAATGCCAGGATTATCCTCAGTCCAAAAAGAGACTCAGAGAATTTTTAGATTTACCACAGCACAGACCATTAGCTATCCCTCCTGTTCTGGATATTGTGGATGATGTCTTTATGGAATCCAGTCTAACTCCTGATACTTTACCTCCTGCTCCCAGGAAACCTGACAGGTACTACAGAGTCCCTGACTCACACAAATGTCTTTTCAAGAATCCTACTGCTGACCCAGAGGTTATCTCACAAGGTTCTAAAGGAATAAATGCAACTACAGCTAAAAATCCCACCTCGTCGGACAGGGATTTCCGAGTGTTAGACATATGGGGTAAAAAAGTATACCTCTGCAACTCTTGCCATTAGAGCATTAAATTGTCAGTTCCACATGCTGAAATACCAGTAGCTTACTATGGAACTTATTAAGCAAAAATTATCTACCTTCCCTGACTGTGCAGAAAATAAAGAATTACAGGAGCGTATGCATTCTGCAAGCCAAGTCAGCAAGCATACCATGCAATGTGGGTTTGATGCCCAAGAAGCATCTTCTAGGGCAGCAGTCTTAGGTTCTGTACTTAGAAGGTATGCCTGGCTTAAGGAACAGACCTTGCCAGACCATGTCAAATCAAAATTATTGGACGCACCTCTGAATAAAGGCAATGCGTTTGGCACCAAAGCAGAAGAGGTTTTAAAAAAAATGGAAGAAAAAGCTAAGTCTATGCAGACAGTCAAAGACTTTTTGCAAGTACAGCCTCCAAGATTCAGTAGGCATTGCCTCCCAAAACATCGGTCCATTTCAGCCCCCTCAAGGCCACCTCAGACTAGACCTAGGGGAAGCAGACCCCACAGGCAACAGTCTCAGGGTATGCAGAGATCTAAGCAATGGAGTACCTCCACTTCTAAAACAGGGAATGCTAAGCCACCCCTTTATGGAAATAATTCACAATGTCTTCTCAATCCCTCCTCTCACCTCTGCCCAATTGCTCGTACCTCTAGAAGGAAAACTTACCTACCATGCAAAAAACTGGGCCTCCATCACCAACGATCAATGGGTCCTCAACATAGTATCCCAGAGGTACAAATTTTATTTCCACATGCTGTCAACCCCAAAAGGGTTCCCATATCTTCCTCCAAACCAGTGGGCAGAGGCACAAAACCAAGTTCAGTCCCTGCTCTCTATAAGGGCAATTCAGCCTGGTCCTGCAGAACAGATAGGCCAAGGTTTTTATTCTAGACTTTTCTTGGTACCCAGAAAACAGGGCAGCTGGCGCCGAATATTAGATCTATCCATTCTAAACACCTTCCTGGTGATACCAAAATTCAAAATGCTCATCCTACAGCAGCTTCTCCCTATGCTGTCCAACGATCCCTGGTTAGCCACCCTAGACCTAAAGGAGGCCTATCTGCATATCCCAATCAAGGACTCCTGCAGGAAATATCTACATTTCAGAGCAGGATCTATGCATTTTCAGTTCTCTGCACTTCCCTTTGGCTTAGCCACTGCTCCTAGAGTTTTCACAAAATGCCTGGCTCCAGACATTGCCTTTTGCAGACAAAGAAATATTCAAATATACTCCTACTTGGACGACTGCCTGATTCAGGCAGACAGTCAGGAAAAGCTATTGCAGCACCTGACATTTGTAAAGGACCTTCTAACCTCACTGGGGTACACTATCAATGAAAAGAAATCCAAACTAGTCCCCAGTCAAAAAATTGTATTCCTGGGAACAAGCTTGGACACAGCATCCAGATGGCATTCCTTACTCCAGAAAAACAAAGCTATCTGACAGGTACTTCTCTCAAATGGCCACCAGAACACAGTTGTCTGCAAGTAAAATCTTGCAAGCTATAGGGTTCATAGCATCCTGCATTCTACTAATTCCATATGCCAGACTGCATATGAAGAAACTTCAGTAGTACTTAAAAAGTCTTTGGTGCTAACATTCTCAGGACCTGGAAGCTATCATGCCTATGATACCTTGTCTAAGGAAAGAGTTCTTTTGGTGGGCAGCAGCATGCAACCACAACAAGGGACTTCCCTTCTCACAACCCCATGCCACCCAGATCCTAACCACAGATGCATCAGACTATGCCTGGGGTGCACATCTGGATGACAGGTGCATTAAGGGCAACTGGAGCCCAAATCAAATTAATCTGCACATCAACCAGAAAGAGATGCTAGCTGTTCAGCACACTCTGACAGCTTTCAGATCCCTACTCTCTCCAGGGCCTCTTATAATCAAAACTGACAACACCACAGTGATGTGGTACATCAACAAACAAGCAGGGGGGAACCCATTCTTATCCACTCTGCAGGCTAGCCATGACCTTTTGGAACACGGCCTCAAGCATGCATATTCACCTACAAACTCAATTCCTGCCAGGCAACCAAAACTCTCTGGCAGACAACTTAAGCAGAAATCTCCTAAACCCACACAAGTGGCAATTAAATCACACCACCTTCAGCCTTGTGACCCAGAAATGGGGTACCCTGAAGGTGGACATATTTGCCTCCCCCTACAACCACCAGCTCAGCAAATTCTGCACCAGGGAATCTCACAGCAAGGCCTGGAAAGTGGATGCCCTGTCCTTCCACTGGGAAAATCTCTCATTCTATGCATTTCCTCCCTTCCTCTTCTTACCAGAATACTACTCAAAATATGGGAGGAGAGACCAAGGGCAATCCTGATTTCCCCAGACTGGCCACGCCAGCACTGGTACCCACTACTGCGCAGTCTATCTCTGTTGCCTCCATGGGACCTCCCTCAGACTCCGGCTCTCCTTACTCAGCAAGAGCGAGAGTTATTGCATCCACAATTGAACACCCTGAACCTGGCAGCTTGGCGTATTCCTTGACTTCTCCTCCAGTAGCCAGCCTAAGCAAGCAGGTCCTGGATGTAACACATGAAGCCAGATGACCCAGTACTAGAAAATCCTATGCTGACAAGTGGAAAAGGTATTATTTCTGGATCCAGACTAAAGGTGCAGATCCAGCACAGCCCTCCTTACCTCTCATCCTGGATTACCTAGCACACCTA
This sequence comes from Protopterus annectens, assembly GCF_019279795.1. NCBI lineage: Eukaryota > Metazoa > Chordata > Ceratodontiformes > Protopteridae > Protopterus > Protopterus annectens. The sequence goes on along the minus strand of NC_056734.1, from coordinate 402,856,441 downwards.
CTCCACAGAGGCCTATCCTTCTCTTCCATTAAGATCCATGCCTCTGCCATCTCTGCACATTATAGCACTGAGCCACCTCTCTTCTCACACCCTCTCATCAAGCAATTCCTGAGAGGGGCTAACAACTTAAGGCCACCAATAAGAGCCCCTACCCCTGCTTGGGACCTTAACTTTGTGTTGGAAAAGCTCACCCCCCCCCCTTTGAGCCTGCAGCTTCAGCAGAATTAAAACTCCTCTCTTGGGAAACAGCCTTGCTTTTGGCCATCACTTCAGCTAGAAGAGTGTCTGAGCTCCAAGCACTTATGGCTGTGGAACCCTTCATCATTTTTCATGCTGACAGGGTCTCCCTCAGGACTAACCCTACTTTCATGCCTAAAGTTGTGTCCAGTGTGGCTCTCAACCAATTTGCCCACCTTTTTCCCTAAACCTCAAAATGAGGGGGAAATTATCCTGTACTCTTTAGATGTGCACAGACAGCTCAGATTCTACCTAGATAGGACTAAGCCCTTTAGGAAATTTGATCAGTTACTAGTCAGCTTTGCACCAGGTGCAGAGGGAAAGGCCATATCAAAACAAACCATCTCCAAATGGATAGCACACTGTATCCATTTCTGTTACAAACACCATGAAAAACCACCTCCACAGGGGATCAGAACACATTCCACTAGGGCAACTTCAACCTCTACAGCCTTTCTCAGAGGAGTCCCTACCAGAGACATCCTGGAAACTGCAACATGGAGTTCTGTTTATACCTTCACCAAGCATTAACACCTGCCTATCTTTTCCAAATCCAGGGCAGGCTTTGCAACCACAGTCCTTCAGGGCATACTAGCCACACCAACTGTTCTTGGCTGCCTCCACCCATTCTTCAGCTTTGGGAATCAACCCAAGTGTGATGACTGCAACAGTGAAACACAGTTGTGTACACTTACCATAAATATAGATGTTCAAGTGTATTCACTGTTGCAGTCCTGGTTTCCCTCCCTCCAGCCCCCTTCTCTCTCTCTCTCTCTCTCTCTCTCTCTCTCTGTCACCCTTACAGGGGTACTGGTATTTACTTTCTACTGGTGGTGTTACTCCACCATAACTTAGCTCCCTATTTGGGGGCAAAACTGATGTAATGGTGTCGGCTGCCAGTTTTTATACCACTGATGACCTGACGTCAGTCCTAAAGTGACAGCAACTGATGCAGAAATACTAAGCCTCTGGTATTCGGGCTGACTGAGAGCTACCCCTGGCAGGATAACGCAAGTACGATGACTGCAACAGCGAATCCACTCGAACATCTACATTTATGGTAACTGTACACAACTTTACTTTCTCCTCCTCATATTGTCTTAATTCAGTGCCCTCCAAAGTCCTACTAGTGGCCTTGTGAACACATATCATTCCCCTTTTTTCATCCTTCTGCTTATAGAAATTAGTCTAAGACAGCAGAGTTTTCCCAAGTGCATCTTTCTTTGTAATCATTTTAGCATCCTAAATGCATTGTTTCAGATTGTCTCTGAGACTGACTTAGTCTTTTAGCCTGTGTAATTTTCAGAACTAGACAAAGTCCTGTGAACTATCATGTCACTGGTGCCAAGCGCAGATAAGATGAGTTAACCCCAACTCTGCAGGTCAAACTTCATGTTTTAAAGTCCAGTACATTGGTAATACAAGCTTCCACTTCGTATAATTTCTGTTTTTTTTCTCCTATCTAAGCATTTACCCATCACTTTAAGGTAGAAAAGTTAGCTAAATCTTCAGATACTATATACCATCTAACTGCATGCAAAATTCTCTTTAGTGCATTAGTAGTTTTATCTCCTTTTTTCCTATATCACCTTCACTTTTTAATTGCTTGCTAACTTCTCCAATTGTTTTTTCTGCTTTTCCTGACAACAGACCTTTGCTCAATTTCTTTTGTATATATTTTCCATAATTTGTTTTGTCTACACTGACTTTTTACTTACTCAATTTGGTGTGTGTGTGTGTGTGTGTGTGTGTGTGTGTGTGTGTGTGTGTGTGTGTGTGTGTGTGTGTGTGTGTGTGTGTGTATGTGTGTGTACCTGTATCTGTATGTGTTTATATTATATATATATATATATATATATATATATATATATATATATATATATATATATATATATATATATATATATATATATACACATATATATGTTACACATACACATATATTGTTATATAAAGAATAGTAAGATAGTGTCTGCAGACATTTAAAAGTATTGCTATAAATTATGGTACTTGCTTTTTTAGAAGTGCAAAATCGGTTTTTAAATTTGTAGCTTTATGCATTTATGTTATCATTACTACAGTCCTAACTGAAATATGTAGATATATGTGCTGGAGGTTTTCTTTCTGGGTCCTGTCCATAGGTGGGTCTTATACAGTACTGGCTAAAAAGTTATCAAACTGTACGAATAAAAGGGAAAGCACAGCGAGCAGCATTGTCTCCACACAGCAAGAGGTTTTCTGCTTCAGTTCTGGGCTGGGGTGTCTTCTGTAAGAAGTCTGCATGTCCACGCCATGTTTGTGTGAGTTTTCTCTGGGTGCTCTCATTTTTTTTCCAAATCCTAAAGACAAGCAGTTAGTGGGCTGGTGACTCTGAATTGCCCATAGATGTACATGAAGTGTGAATGTGCTATATAAGGAAGAGCTGGCAATCTTCTTCCATTCCTAACGTGCCTAGTAACAGTTTTTATCCAGGGTCTAGAAAGCAGGTACATTCTGATTCCTTTTGTAATCTTTTGAATTTTTCCAGTGTATTGCATGTTTTTTATTTATTTGGGTAACTGGTACCATGTGGCACGACCCAATCTAGAGAAAGTTTTTCCTCCAGTTATAAGCTTACGAGAGCACCTCATACTTATTGCTACAACACTTCAGCTTTTCTCATTGCCCTCAACCAATCAGGAACAAATCTCAACATAATCCAGGACAAATCTCACCCAATCAGGAACAAATCTCAACAGAATCAGGGACAAATCTCAACCAATCATGAACAAATATTAACAGAATCAGGGACAAATCTCAACCAATTAGGGACAAATCTCAACAGAATCAGGGACAAATTTCAACCAATTAGGGACAATTCCCAACAGAATCCAGGACAAATCTCAACCAACACTTTTAAAATATTAATACTATTAACATGAAACATTGATAGAATAAGGGAATGTGAATCAGCATCCATTTTCTGAAGTAAAAAAGTCTAAAACTAATTATTGTCAATATTTATTAAAAGATAGTTCACCACCTTTTTCCAAAAATGACCAGCTTAATGAGGGATTAAGAGGGACAAAGCTAAAATTTCAGTCAAAATCAGGTACATCCATGAAATTCAGGGACAGTTAAGAGGTAATCCCCATCAGCATACTTCTTCAGATCTCTTTTCAGGTTGAGTCCATAATGTTCCTTACCCTACCTTCAACTGTTCACTCTGATTTGTTGTTGACCACAAAAATGGTAATGTTAGTCACCAATATCATATCTAAATATATACATAGAAGAGACTGGGTTTGAGGATTAATCCGTATATCTCACAGTTGATGACATCTTTTTGTTTAGGCATCTTCTCCTTCAACATAGCCACCTGAATCATTCATTACAGACATTTCACTCCCCTGTAAACTGTTTATAAACAAAATTCTTTTTAGCTTTTCCATCAGTTCTCCAATGAAGGATGAAAATTCTGACCTTATTGAAATCTAGGTAAACATAATTGACCTGTTCTCCCAGTTTGCCTTCCTTATCATAAATAAAATATATAATTGTAGTGCTGACAGAATTTCCTCAATGTGAAACCACTTTTTGAGACTTTAACCTTAAAGAAGTTGGTGTAGCTTTCCTTCAGATCTTCTGCAGAGCCTTCCCTGTCAGAACTAGTGTGCAGTCCTCTGTAGAAGATTTGGCCCCTACCTTTTGCAGAGATACAGTTATGATACTCCTCTTTTTATCTGATGCCATACCCTTTTCTAGGGTTCTTTTGAACATATTATCAGTGGGGTATGTTGCAACTTTTCTCAGACTTTCCAGTACCCCAAGGGATAATACATTTCACTTTTGTTGCTTCATTAATTTCATAATAGCAATCTTGCTGTGATATTACCTTCTGAGGAATAGAGGAGGGGAGAAAATGCTAGCCTTTTCATTTCTGACAGGGGATATGTACTGTCTCTGTTGCAGGAATACAGCTGCATTCTTCTTTTGCTCTGTCCTACATGGTAAGCAAAGCAGGCCATAGATGGTGTCGTGTTTCAATTTCTGTTACCACTGCTAAATTTTACAGTACTGAATATCAGTAACATAAATGCAGAGAAAAGGCATCTCATATGACAGTTCATGTGTGTGTGTGTGTGTGTGTGTGTGTGTGTGTGTGTGTGTGTGTGTGTGTGTGTTTTATTCGTCTATGACTTTATTATCTGTACATAATCTGGACTGTAAAAGAATACAGCATATTGTTTATATCACATTAATATCCATGGCAGTGCTAATGTTGTTCTCCTATTCCACCCTTTGTCTAGGATGCAATGGAGTTCATGCATCGTTATCTTCTAGAGCGAGAACTACTCAAGCAAGTCAGTGATGCTGCTGGAGTTCGATATTATGAACCGGTAAAAATTTATTGTTTCAGTCTGTTGGACAGAGGTTTCAGTTCCTAAAACAAAATTCACATTATAGTACCCTAACAAGCATTAAGAATTATCTCTTAAATCAGTTTCAGTAATCAGTACTGTCTCTTTTCAGTACAGAAATTCTAGACATTATTTTCCCTCAGTTCTGGTTCTAGAAGGTTAATCTATAGGAAATGTCAACAAATATATAAAAATGTCAGCAAATATATAAAATAATTCAGTCTGGCAAAAATTAAGACAATGCAGAACTCTGAAAAGTTAAAGTGCCAAGAAATATACTTATCAGCGATATATTGACAGATTGTTTGCGAAGCACTGTTCAGTCAGAACACAAGGAGATTACCCAGCACGATGCCAGGGTAATCCTATGGGCTAGGCTTGTAAAGGCTCCAGGGCCATTAGCCTAGTACACACCTATGAATCTATGAAAGGGGGTTCATAACCATTGATTTTCTTCTTTTCCCTTCCTGCTCATATCAAGGTTTTTGTTTTGTTTTTGTCTCTCTATTGGCTACAAATTCTCATGTCTCCAAATATTTCAGAATTCATCTAGTTAGTGCCCCTGTACATTACTTATCTTTCCTCAGTTTGATTAGATTCCAGAACTAAAAGAACTCGAAGGGCAAAGCCTAATTTGAGAAGTTAGAAATAGCAGTGCTTCATAATATACAATTTAAGGCATATCAGTAGTTATTAAAGTGTTTCCATGGTGTGAGCACAGACATGCAGATCTTCCATATTACTACTTAAATCATGAATGGTAGTAGTAGTATCTTGCGTACAGAGAGACACAAACTCATAAAATATCAGGATCTGCAGGCAGAAACAAGAGCAATGTGGAAGAAAGATACCCAGACAGTTCCAATAGTAGTAAGAGCAATGGGTCTTATAAAAAATAATCTACAATCGTATTTAGATATGTTACCAATCCATGTAACTCCGTACAAATTGCAGAAGGTGTCATTACTGGGCATATTGCTGGTGCTCCAAAAAGCACTTTTGGCTGACATCAAAGACTGAAACAATACTAATTTCATGAACTTTAATCATACTTTGACTTAAGAATGGGGTCCATTCCCATCATGGTATTAGAAATCCAAATAAAAAAAAAGGTAGTAGACTGACTAGGTTAAGCAGATGTTCATATAGTATTGTCATTTAAGTAACCCATCATTTCGTAATGTATACCACAACAGTTGGATTAAACAAAAGAAATGTAAGACCAGGAAATATCTGACTGACTAGACCTAGAAAATATTAACCTAATGTACTTAAATGCTAAGGAGTCAAACTTTGCTTGCAGTGTCTTCTAAATGTATGTGAAGAAAGTCAAACACCTTTCAAAACCACCAAAGCAGAACGGAAAATATCCAGACGACAAAAGCCAGTAATATATCCTTTATTAAAAGCACAAAAACCTCTCTAGCGCCTCGGCATAAAGCCTTCCAGGAGATAACAATAGTAGAAAAGAACACCTCTTATAAACGTGCACCAATTACAATTAAACAAATAAAACAATTAAACAATCCAATGCAATTAACTCTTTACAATAAATATTTCCAATTGCATTCCTGATTTAATCCACCAGGTGTCAAAGTATTATACTTCAGAATAAAAACTGCTTCTTTAAATAGTAACTTATTTTTTAAACAAGTTATATTTGTTGCCTTAACTTGTTCAAGAATACAACCTCTCAATTCTGAATAAACTCCCCCATGTACAGAATTAAAATGGGAGGCAATAGGACTTTCCATCTTATTATTTTTAATATCTCGAATGTGTTCCTGCAATCTGACCTTAAATGACCTCTTACTCTCACCTATATAAAAGAGATTGCAGGGACACTTAAGGGCATAGATAATACCTACTGCATTACAAGTAAAGTCAGTTACCGGTCTAAATTTTAAACCATTGATTTTATCAAAAAAATTAGTCACATATGGGCAAACTAAACAATTTCCACATGCCCAGGTACCCAACCTAGCAACTTCATTTCCCACATTTACATCGGGTAAAGAAAAAGTTCCATGTATTAACATATCTTTTAAATTACGGCCTCCTTTAAAAGAAATCAAGGGCACATGCCATACATTATTTAATTTATGTCTTCCCTTCACCAGGAAAGACCATGGGCAGGATTCACGATGGCTTGCACAGAGTCTAAGAGCCGTGTAAGACTCCATGCAGCCATCGCGATCCAGGAACAGCCCGAAATCCCTTGTAAGAGAAAGCTAAAACGACTCTTACATGGGCAGGGTGTGGATATGCTAATCACCCCACTTGCAGCCGAAAGGCATGCAAATGAGGTAGATTAAGCGATCCACAAAGCTGAAACCAGCCCGTGTAAGAGTCATGTTAGTTGCAGAAATGTACTCAGTTGACAACTGAGTACGTTACTGCAAATAACACAACGGAGCCATGACAGCTCCAAATAAACTGTGCAAATGTTACAGACAGCATGCCAATGGCCAAATATGTGGCCATTGGCATGGTAAACTGATGCAAACATGAAAAAAAAGAGTTTTTTTTTTCGGAGATCGGCGATGTTTAAACGCAGCGCAGCCCCACGCAAATGGGCTGCACTATATAAAATTGAAAAATGAAGGTTTGAAACCCACAAATGTGGGTTTTATGTAATGCATGGATTTGCAGTGCAGGGACTAGCAGACCAAAAACAACATGGCCACCATCTAGTGGTTGCTAAGAGGGGAAGCTGAGTGTAAGACATGCAACTAGGCATTAGTAGGCAATCCTATGTAAATGAATGGTAGGATAGTGAATCACACTGTCACATAGCAAATGAGCACAGTCTGTATAGTGTAAGAGTTAGATAAGGGGGAATAACAGAGTAGGAGATAGGTGACATCACAGGGGGGAATGTCAGGAAGAAATCAAGCTCATTGGAGCAAAGTGGTATGTGAAACATATCAATCACACAGCAGAAAAAGAGGAGTGTCAACAGATAAGCATGGGAAAGTCAAGAAATGGAAGGTGTACACTGTGGCCAACACCAAAGTTTCTTGCTGTACGTGCATGCACGCGTGTGCGCACTGGGAGCCGCAAGTAAGACAGAGTGCGCGCGTGTAAGGCAGAGTAAGCATGTAGGAGCCTGTTTAAAGATCTGTAAACCTGTTTGCACTGGTGTGCACGTGTTTTAACCCGAATAAGCAGACTGTAGTCAGTGTAAGCATGTGTGCACGCGTGGTAGCCACTGTGAGCGTGTTTACGCTGGTATGCGCGCTGCTCCCCCTGAGGAAACAGAGAGGAAAAGGAAGCAGAAGAAATAGTAGGAAACTAGCAGGGAATACCTGTAGAGCTATCAGGTGAAAACAATTAGAAGCAGGCAATTACACAGGCAGAATACAAGCCCAGCACTTAAAACACTGCAAACAGCATTGCAGTATGTTTCTCTCAAGAGACACTGCAAGACAGGAGTAAGCTAGTAGAAGTGAAAACTGAAAAAGCTGCACTCAGACCAAACATGCTAGGGGCTGCCATAGCTGTCATAAGGAGACATGGAAATGCTGCCAGACAACCCACAGTGAGGAGACGGAGAAGAGTGTACAGGCCCAGGGTCACCTACCAGGGGTTACATGAGCTGGAGATGGAGCACTATAGAGTGGACAGAGACCTCCTGCAGCAAATTGTTGAGCTGTGCAGGCCACGCCTCACACACAGAACCAACAGAGGGGAACCCATCCCAGTGGAAACCAAGGTATGTGTTGGCCTAAGAATACTAGCAACAGGTACCTTCCAGAGACCAACTGGTGATATGATGGGGATATCACAGGCATCAGCCTCAAGGGTACTGCACCAGTTCCTGGATGCCATGTCAGCACATGTCGGTGAGCATGTATATTTCCCAAATGCCCGTGAGGTATTGGCCAGCAATATGCATCTCTTCCAACAAATAGCGGAATACCCTGAGGTAGTGGGTGCAATAGACTGCACGCACATATGCATCAAAGCACCAGCCGGTGAGCGGGGTAGGGCCTACATTAACCGCAAGGGCTTCCCCTCCATAAACTGCCAGGTCATGTGTGATGCCCAGGGCATAATAATGAATGTGTGTGCTGGCTGTCCTGGGAGCTACCATGATTCCCATATCTGGCATTTGACGCAGCTGTACCAGACATTTGCCAATGGGGACATCACACATGGACACCTAGTGGGGGATGCAGGTTATGCACTGGAGCCATGGCTGATGACACCCATCAGAAACGCACACACACCTGAACAGGAACGCCATAATGAGGCACACGCACAAACACGTAATGTAATAGAGCATGTGTTTGGGCTGCTCAAGTCATGGTTCCGGTGCCTGGACACATCTGGTGGAGCCTTGCAGTACTCACCAAGTACATGTACCCAAATTGTCATGGTATGTGCTATGCTACATAATATGATCCTGTGAAAACAGCTGCAGCAGGACCAGCATAGGGCCGGGACAAACAGCCCACCACCATTGCCAAGGCCATCACAGGCAGAGCGTGACTCAGAGGAGGAACAACCTAAACCTGCCCCAGTAGGCAGAAGGAGGCATGCCCAGTATGCCCTGGCCTTGGCAAAGAGGCAATGCATAGCACATACACTGGCTCAGTAGGAACCCTGGGAATGATACCCCTCTCTGACTCACTCATATAGTAACAGGGATGCCTAACATGACATAACCTGCTCTCAAACATATACAGGGAGTGTAGTATGTGCATCCGACAGAGGCAGCCCTGCAGCACCACCTGAGGCATGATTGCCATGTGTTAAGCAATGTAACACCATCTAGTATATGCAAACATGAAGACCCAACCTAACATCTCACCCTCACCAAGCATGATGCCACACTATGAAGACAACAAGATCAAGTACAATAATTGGCTGAGGTATTGCTGTTAGCAAGGAGGAACACATGGCTGACAGCCTGGGCTGACATGCCGAGCAAGACATGATGCCCCACCTGCTAGGGATGGCATGCACCCAGCACATCTGGCTGTGTAGATACTGGCAAAGGCTGCTGTTACCCCCACTGTGCCTGGAATAGGTAAGTCTGGAAACACAAACCCACCAACATAGGTAGCACAAGGGATAATAACCTGGACGCAATGTTACCCAATGCCAGAAGTCTAACCTGCAAGGTGCATGCAGACCAAACCCACCACAGCATGGAGAATGGTAATATGTGTTCTGTAACAGAAACCTGGGCAAGGCCCAGTAGAGCACCCTAATACTACCAGGTTATGCCTCATATCATGCTCAACAGCTCCAAAACATGGAACACACAACAATAGGAGTGTGGCTACCAGTAATTATCAAGAATAACCACACCCCCAGGTTGGTACCACAGCAAGAAGCAGCATGGACTGTCCACGGGCAAGTAACACTGTCTCAAACTGTGTACCTGTTTGAAGCCTGCTACAGACCCCACACACAAACCCAGGTACCCCAGCCAGCCTTCCTGAAGACACTTCAGAGTATGAATGTCCCAACAAATACCAAACAAGGCACACACAAAGTATGACATAGGTGACAATCCATTATGTATGGAAAAAGTAATCATGGACCTAGGGACACAAGTGGAAGGTAACCTGTCATGTGACACACACATTGCCAAGGTGGCCAGGAAGACCTGCTATATTGCCAACCTTAATATGAAAGGATGCACATGTAGAGCCACAGAGGTCACTGTGCCCCCATACCCTTCCCTTATCAGGCCCATACATGACAACTATGCCCCAGTTCGCATGTACCTTACCTTACACATGCAGCAGTCAGAAAGACCCCAAATGTACCCCACCAACAGGATAAAGGGTCCAAACACTGGACATCTGCAGCCTGGCTGAAGAAACCACAGCCCAATTCAGAAGCATACTGCACAGTCAGAGGTGATGTATGCCTGATGTACAAGGCCATGTCCAATCCAGAATGAATGGACATGCTCCACTGCAGAAACCCCAAATCCAGCAGACACACCACAGTGAGATATCTGAACCTCTACACATAGATTAATTGGATCTGCTGGAGGGACAGATCCATAACCCAGAGGCTCAGGACACTCTGGAACAGAATCCCAGTCCATGATAGGCTGAGCTCCACACACAAACTCAACAAGAGAAATCCGTTGAAGTGCATGGGAGATAGTAGGTGTACACTGGGGGCCATCCCTGTGTCACATCTAGGAAAGTAAACACGACGTGGGCATAATATGCACATTGCAAGGGGTGTTGAGACCCACACACAGTCTGTCCATGCTCAAACAAGGCCAGGGCAGATAGCCTAGTATGAACCTATGAACCTATGATGATACAAATTGTGCAGGACACAAAGGATTATTACACAGCTGTCCTACCTGATGATAGGAACCATGGTGATAATCCACAGATATGCTCTAAAATACACCAAACCCACACACATTGCCAACATCCTACCTAACAGATTCATTGCAAAGCCAGCATCCACGGTGTTGAGACCCACACACAGTCTGTCCATGCTCAAACAAGGCCAGGGCAGATAGCCTAGTATGAACCTATGAACCTATGATGATACAAATTGTGCAGGACACAAAGGATTATTACACAGCTGTCCTACCTGATGGTAGGAATCATGGTGATAATCCACAGATATGCTCTGCAGCACTCTAATATCACAAACAATACACCAAACCCACACACATTGCCAACATCCTACCTAACAGATTCATTGCAAACTCCCCACCAGCACCTAACTGCCAAATATCTATCCCAGGAGAGTGCTGGCCCCCCGACATTGCAGATGCTGAGGTAACAGCCAGCATCCACAAAGCACAGCACACAGCATCAATGGTACCAGATGGTGTCCTGGGTTGCGTCCAACAAGTACTGTAAGAAGAATGGAACAGCAAATAGCATTACTGTGCACTATCAGTCCTACCACAGGATATGTACCCAAAGAGCGGTGTACAGCAACAGTGGTCCCACACCACAAAGGGGGTACCTGAATGGATACTGCAAATTATCACCCCTCAACCCCGAATATCTAGGTTGGCAAAGTAATGGAGAGGATGATCATGGATCCCATGAATAACGAGATTGGACCCTACCCAGTGTGGCTGTCATAGGGCATATCCTGCCCCGTACACATGTCTGACTCATGTGAAACATGCACCAAGCCCAGTGATGTGGGGAATGTTGATCACACAGCCTGTCTGGATCTTGCTAAACCCTTCCATGCAATACCCTAGTCGGCGGTACAGATAAGCTCACCAGCCTAACTATAAACCCCTATGCAAGTAGATGGGTTGCAAACCAGCTCAAGGACAGAACTGACCTGGCAGACATATTGTAGCCATGGCAGACTGCAAACCAGGTACAACTGGCACCCCACAAGGCATGGTCCTGGGACCCCTCTTGTATGCTATATATGTCACATAAGTACAGGCCAACATGGAAGGACTCTGTCTGAACAGGTTTGCAGAGGACTACAAACTGGCCACCATATCGAACCCTCCAGCTGACACAAGCAACCTACAAAAGGCACACATAGAAACACACAAGTGGTGCCACAGCCATGTCAACAAGCTAAATGCAGAATAGTGTATAGTCAACCCCTGTGGAAACACAGTACATGGCCAGAAATTACCACATAGGTGTTAACCCAGTAAGTACATCAGGAGCAATAAGAGACCTGGGGACACAAGGTGATAGATATCCTGCATGTGACAACTATGTGTCTGTAGTGGTTACAGAAACATACCATATACCCACCTAATCATGAAGGTAAGCACAGCTTGGTTAGGGTAGGTCAATGTGCCTCTCCAGTCATCCATCAGCAGCCTCACAATTGTGTATAATGGCCCTTCAGGGATGTACTGTAGCAGACACCTGCAGCAACTGGAAAGACCACACAAATACCCCACCAGGAGGATCGCAGAGCTGTAACAGATGCCATGTGTCGCCTGAGTAAAGAAACTGCAGCTCCACACAGTGCCATACTGCCTGGCTGGAGGTGAACTGTGCCTGATGTATAGAGCCATGACCAACCTGGTATCAATGGACATTTGGCACCATGTAAACACTGAATGCTGGTGATCTATGCAGCTGACAGGCCTGAACCCCAGCACAGACATAAACAGGACATGCTGTACTGATTGGTCCATAACCCAGAAGCTCACTCCACTCACGACTAAACTCCCACTACAGGATATCCAGGGAGTCCCTCAGTGACTGTCATCCAGAGGAATCATGATGACTGGATGGGAGATGGTAGGTGTATGTCACGGGTAGACAGAGCCACAGCACACTAACCATGACATATGTCATGGCAAACACCAGTAAATGTGTGTTGAAGGACAAACACTCTCTGACTAGCATTAAAATGGACTAGGGCACATGGCCATTGTTTGTCACTGTCCACACAAGTTGTGGAATACATTAACAATGTTGGACAATCATGTACTAAGCTGTCCATATCTGAACAAAATGCAACATGGTCATATCTGGACAACTGGCCCTCAATATTGGCAGAGGCTGTTGCTACACACATAGTGCCTTTGTATGCAAGGCTGACATTACATAGCCACCTACACAGGTATCACACGGGATGGGACACTAGTAGCAATGCTACTCAGCAGCAGCAGTGTAAACCTCAAGATGCATGCAGTGGAAACTGTCCTTAATATGGGGTACAGCAATATCCGTGCAGTAACAGACTCCTGGTACAAGGCTCCCAGGTGCACACCATCAGTGCCAGGTCATTCCTGATACCATGCTTGTCATCCCCTACACATGCACCAAAACAGAACACGGGGGATGTATCCAAAGGCACCTCAGATAGACACACCCCCAGGTTGGTGGCACTGCACAAAGCATCAGAGCCTCTCCATGTGCAACACACAGTGGGTTAGACTGCCTTCAGGTTCATAGCCTGGCACACAACACACTCCCATACCCAGGGAACCCACTTGGCCTTCCTGACAACACTGTCACTCATGGCTGTGCGACATGCTCTCAGCTCCCTCAGACCCTGTCTGGTGTACCGTTCCATACGTGACTGCGCCTGCATTACAGCCCGAAACATAGCTGGAGTTGTAAGACCTCTGTGGGCACGTCTGACAGGGGCGGTACGCCCACGGATGCTCCCATGAGAACCCATGGACGTCTGCCTATGTGGTACCGTGTCAGGGCCCTGGCCATGGCTGCAGTGTGGGGATGCATGTGCCACTGGTACCACATTACCCTGGTCACTGCCCACTGTATCCTGTCCATCACCTAGGGACATTGGTGACAAAGTATGTATTGGCAGGATGACTGTGCGCATTGATGGGGCTGACAGCTGTGTAGTGTCAATTGGCTGACCAATGACGGACCCTGGCACACCTACCTGTGCCATTACACAGGTATCATCATCACTATCCACAGCAGCTGATTCAGGTTCCCTGTTGCACGACACCAGAGCAGCACCAGAACCTGTGGGAGTAAGACAGGAAACACAGTTTACAATGTGTACACAATGCCACCACTGATGCACACATGCACACATGCACACATTCACACATGCACACATGGGCACATGCACACATGCACACATGTGCACATGCACACATGCACACATGCACACATGGGCACATGCACACATGCACACATGCACACATGGGCACATGCACACATGCACACATGCACACATGCCCACATGCACACATGGGCACATGCACACAAGGGCACATGCACACATGCACACATGCAGACATGCACACATGGGCACATGCACACACCTCAGTATATGAGATATCAACCCACAGACACAAACACACCTGCAATCAAACACATAGCACTACTGCTTCAGCCTATTATTAAAATTAGTATACAGAGTAGTGAAGGTAATGGTACTACACACTCACCAGCATGGATAGGCTGCCTTGCTGTTACACCAGAGGGACCTGCAGAAAAGAGACATTTATCGTCAGTGGGCACAACTGTGCCATTGATACTGTGGGCATGATACAGTTCAGTAGTGCAACAGTTAGCTTCCACAGGTGTACTGCAGATAATGAGGTTATCAGTAATGCACAATAATTACCAAGATTACAGCTACAAATCGAGGACACTCCCCACACATGCATAACCTAACAGTGTACAGAATGGTCAGCTATACACATGGCATGTTTCCTGCATGCTCTGTGTCCTACTGCTGTGTGGCTCCAGACTCCATCATTACACATGTATGCTGTTGTTGTTGCTGCTGTGCTGGAGCCACAACACTCAGGAGTAGTCCCTCCAGTCTGGTGAGGGGGGGATGTCTAGCCACCCCACCACCTGTGGCAAGCTGCTGCCTGTGGATATCCAACACACACTGACGGACATTTCTAATTAAATCACTGCAGAGATGGCGTACCTGCTCATATGTCCGGTTATGTTTGCCTATGTCATTTACCCGACGGACCAGGTCTTGCCACAGTGCAGCCCTCTCCTGCTGGTTCTGGCTGGTGCGGGAAAAGAGTACAGCGAAATCCCGCACCAGGCTCTGGTGTATCTCCTCCTCCTCTGCAGTGGAGTAGACTGGGTTCCGCTGGTGAACCATGGCCCTGAAAAGGAGAAGGGAAATATGTCAGCAATATCTGTCAGCAGACTATAGCACACATAATACACATAATACTTGACTGCAGTGATATAACTTAGGCACCATATATAGCATCTACCTGTCTATTGGGGGATACACATGTACATGACCAGATATCAGTGCTCATCCGACAACTGTGCAACAGTACCTGGCACTCTCCATACAACAGACTAGTATACTGCAGCAGTCAACGCACTGTTTCAGGTACAATACACAACCTCACACTGGGGGTTTGAATCAAGGTACTGAATGGGGAACATTATCAGCCCATGCACTGCACACAATGCATGTTACATATTTCACTGGTAATGCAAACTACTCTTACTTGCCATAACCCTACCTACACCACAGTGACATACAGGGTAACACAGCACAACATATGGCAATGTAGTATGTGTTGATCGCAATACCCCACACACCTGTCTCTGGCCTCACACCAAGGACACACACTACCATGACAGACAGACAGTCATGGTGAGCAATCACACCAGTACACAACATGCACCCAGTCACTAGCACACTCATTCCACCTCACATATTCCATTTGCAATGTGTTCATTGGTGTGCATTGTGTCCTAGGTAGGTAGTGTGCTTTTGGCCCTGGACCTACAGCAGCATACTGTTATGCTACCCTGCCCCTTGTGACACATGTGTTATGACCATACCTGCTCCTTACAAACAGTTAAACAGGGTGACTCATATGGCATATTACCTATCAGCATAACATTCACCAGGGGTATGTCTGACATCTACTCATTTGGAGCCTTGCTTCTTAATTCTGTGTGGTCTACTACAGGGTATGTCATATATGTGGGTAGGGTCCCGTACCTCCACCATGTGCTCTATACTGCAGTGACAAGGACGGCAGACATAGGTAATTTGTGTTGTGGATGTTGGAGGTGTTACCATGGTTGGTAGACAACTGTCATGGGTGTGACCGAACTATGTATATCCAGCAGTGGTAACCTCTATGTAGGTAGTCTGTGTGCTCTCTGTGGTGCTTGAGTGCATCGACGCAGTTACTTGCATATGTCTGTGTCCTTCACCATATGTGTAGCTGTCATGTGAGGTACATACCGTGTAGGACATTATGGGGTGTGGAGGGGTACAGTGACCTACATGTCCATAGCTGACACACCATGTCCGCTGACACATTTCATGTACAGGTATTACAGGACTAGTGTGCCACTATGTATATCGATGTGGAGCCTATTGTACACTTTTTGACCCTGTTCCCCCTTGACACATGCAGTGGTGGGCAGGCATGTACATATGTGGTGGTTACTGGTGTCAGTGTTTTTGAATGGGGTATGGTACTCCAGTATCCACACTGGTGTTCACTCCATGCCTGTGACACCAGGCACCTGTAGCAAGACATCTGCACACATGTGCCTCACACAGTCTATATATGTATATATATGTGTATATATATATGGATTGATATATTTATATCTGTATATGGATATATATCTGTTTGTATATATGTATATATAATATGTATATATAGATGTAGATATATACATATAGATGTGCGGAGAGAGAGGGAGAGAGTGAGAGAGAAACATAGGGTGAGTGTGAGTGTGAAGGGGAGGGACAGAGAGTGAGAGATAGTAATATACAGACATATCTGTTGTCAGTCAGATCTATCTGTATATGTATAAGTCTCTACAGATATCTATATATCTATGTGTGTATTACATATATCTGTACGTACATATTCTACCAATCTCGATGTCTGTGCAGTAAGTGAGAACCTGGTTCAAGGCTCCTGAGAGCACACCAGCGGTACCAGGCTATACCCTGTATCATGCGTTTTGGCCCCAAGACTCGGAACAAAACAAAAAGGGAGGGGGTGTGTCCATATTCATGGAGGACACACACACCTCCAGGTTAGTGGCAACACATGAAGTATCACAGACCATCCAGGTGCAGATAACCATAGGCAAACCCGCTATACAACTGGTAGCATGTTACAGACCACCCTCCCAATCTCAGGGACCACAGTCAGCCTTCCTGTAGACATTGGAGGATATGAATGTCCCACCACACACCATCATATTGGGATACTGTGACTACCCTAACATACACTGGGTGCATTATTCTACCCCAAACACCCTAGCCCAAAGGTTCCCGGAATTCACTATGTCAAATGCAATGGAACAGCTAGTCACCTCTCCCACAACAGGAGATAATATACTAGACCTGATCATCACAAACATGGGGACAATGTGCTACACACTGGAAGTATACCCCTCACTAGTCACATCTGACCACAGACTAATCCCCCTGGATATACATATCCCACCTCCCCCACAACACAAAAGACTACAGTGGGAAATCTCTCACATGCTGACTTTACACGTCTTATAACTGAGTTGGTATCCTTAATGCCCACTGGGCCAGTGTAATCCCCTTCCCACAATGCAGACACCTTCACATATGCTTCTACAGACATCTCCAAGAATGCATGGATCATGCAATCACAAATGAAACCATGACCCTCTCCACCAAGGGCAGGCGTCCTGTCTGGTGGACCCCAGCATTGAACAAATTGTATAACAACAGAAGGTAGCTACTGCATGGCAGAGCATACTTCCATTGAGCAACGGCATCTCTCATCAGCAGTAGTAGAAAGATGGGTTTTGTCGTACAAACATGCAAGGCCAACAATGAGAGGGGCATCACTATGGTCACTACAGATAACCACAAGGCCTTCCTCTGCTATGTTACACACCTGGGTGGGAACCCTCAGTTGTGTTCACAGTTAGTTCACAGTGACATACGCTACACTGAACACACAGATAATGCCAACAGTCTGGCAGACAGGTTCAGTGCAGGTTTCTCCCCTCCCTCACCCACACATGTGGAATTACTTATCCCAGCTGACTGTAACCTCCCTGTCATCTCAGATGTCCAGCTGGGAACCACCCTCAGTGGAGCTGTAAACACAGCATCAATGGGACCCAACGGTATTGCAGGTTGCATGCTACGTGAACTGCAAGAGGAGCTACACATGCACATTACATGCTATTCAGCCGTAGCCTTACTACAGCATATGTACCTGGACACTGGCATACAGCAACAGTAGTCCCACTCCACACAGGAGGCACCTCTACAGACCCTGGTAACTACTGCCCCATAAGCTTAACCAGCCTGGTCTGCAACACTATGGAAAGGATCATTATGGTACCCCTACACAGAGACATTGGGGACTTAGACAGTTGATCCCACCCGGTTTGGCTTTGTAGAGGGCAGATCCTGCCTTATGAACCTGGTTGACCTTTTCAAATCAGTCACTACAGCCATTGCTGAGGGCACAGCAGTCCATACAGCCTATCTGGACTTGTCTACAGCATTCGACACAATACCGCACTCTGCCATCATAGACATGATCAACAGCTGACATGTAAATCCATATGTCACATGATGGGTTGCAAACCAGCTAACGGATAGAAATCCTATAGTCAACCTCACTGGTGCCATGTCAGACTCAGAGCCAGTCACATGTGGTGTCCCACAGGGCTCTGTCCTGAGACTGCTCATGTTCGGCATATCATTCTCAGATGTGGAAGCAGACATGGGAGGGTAGTGGCTAACAATGTTCAAAGATGACTGCATACTAGGTGCCATAGGCGATACACCTGCTGACACATACATCCTACTGACAGGCCTCACAGACACCAACAACTGGTGCCGGAATCATGGCCTGACACTGCATACCCCCTAATGTATACTCATACCCTTTTGGACAGACAAGGTACCTACATATTATCACATAGACAATAACCCACTGAGTACAGACAAAGTAATCGGAGACCTGGTGACACTGTGCAATGCTGACCTCTCATTTGACACCCACGTTGCCAAAGTGGTTGGATGGACTTCCTACCTTGCCCACCTTATCATGAAGGGATTCACATCCACATCAAAAGGGGTCATTGTACCCCTATACTCCTCCCTTATCAGGCCCATGACTGTGTACTATGCCCCATTTGGTATGTACCTCACCTGGTGCTTGCAACAGCTAGGGGGACCCCATGAGTACATCACCAGGAGGATCAAGGGTCTGCAACAACTGTCATATGCTGCCAGACTAATGTAACTCATGCTCTATTCCATAGCATACTGTCTACGTAGGGGTGATATGTTCCTGATGTAGTAGGCCATGTCCAAACTGGTAGTGATGGACATGTTCCACCTCATACAATCCAAATCCATCAGAAGCACGACAGCTATGGATTTAAACCTCAGCACACATATGAATAGGACATACTGTAGGGACAGATCCATCACTAAGAGGCTTCCCATACTGTGGAACAGGATCCCAGTTCATGTTAGGCAGAGACCTTCACTGACACTGTTCATGTGCATTCTTGACAAGTGGATGGGAGATACATTTTACAGCAGGGGTCTTCTCTGTGTCACTACTAGACAGAGGCACAGTAAACTAATGCTATTATGTAGGGGGGTCTTCACTGTGTCACTACTATACAGAGGCGCAAGTTTCTAAATCTATTCTATACACTGTCTGCAGATAGCCTAGTACTAAACTATGCCACTGTGAAACTATATCTGTCTATGTATTTCTACATCCCTCTCTATCTATGTATACACATATGCATATTATATATATATATATATATATATATATATATATATATATATATATACATACATATCTTGATATACATGCGTATACACATGTTTTATATATATATATATATATATATATATATATATATATATATATATATATATATATATATATACTCCTTTTTAGTTCCACATATGTATACACAGAGTAAAGTACTGCTGAACACCCATTACTGTACAACCTACTTGTACATTGCACTACAACCTACATTGCTATGTGCACATAGCTACTGTCACATACATATGTATGTGGAGCCTTCAGTGACAGTTTCAGTATGCCCCTGTCCCTATGCACATCCTCATATACATAGATTCAGACCAATAACACATCTGGAGGGTTCACAGTATGTAGAGTATTATAGTAGTACTTTATATTACCTGTGTTTGTTGCAGCTGTTTGTGTAGGCTTGCAGTTGCTTGGCCTGCTGTCAGCCTCTTTGCTTTGTTGTTTCAGGTTTTTTTTTTCTTTCTCTCTCTTTCTTTCTTTCTTTCTTTCTTTCTTTCTTTCTTTCTTTCTTTCTTTTCTTTTTTTTTTTTTGTTTTCTCTCTCTCTCTCTCTCTCTCTACCTCCAGTGGGTGCAATGACAGTATTGCATGTGTGGACTGGGAGTACAGGATGCTTTTGTAGGTATCTGCACATGTCCATGTGATGCCCTCTGCACCAATTGTTAGCCAGCATTTACTAATTGCATGCAGCCTGTTGTGTAGTGATTGCAGTTCTCACTGTGATTACAGGCCTGCGCTATAAAAAGGTCTGTTAGGTAGGCATAGCCCTTTCAGATTATCAGGGTGGGGACCATGCTGGTTTGCTGTGGACACTGTTCTGTGTGTGTAAGGGTTGGTATGTCTCTCATATTTCAGGCTGTGTTGTAGACACTGCAATGCATTATGTAAGCTGAGTATTCCTTCCTCCAGTGTCCTGTTCTCCGTGTGTATGTAAATTGACACCTCCGACTAGTAATACTGTGTATATGGGTGTGTGTGCTTTCCTGTGGGGATTGTGGTGTAACTGGTATATAGCAATGGCTCTTGCAATCTGTTAGTACATTTGACAGGGTGTCAGTGGGGCACATCAGGGACATCCCTGTAACTCAGTCACAGTTGCTATGTCTGAACTCTTAACTATTCAACTATGGCAGTGTTTATCCTGCTCTGAGTATGTGTGTGGCTTGCCAGATGCTACTGTGACATTATTACCTAGTAGCTACCAACTAGCATGACTGTTTTTCAGCAGACAGTACTATTTTACAAATCCACTAGATTTGACAGTAAATATACATGACATGCTTTGTGTACTAGACTTGCTATATTCCCTTTACATTAATTCCTACTATTTTATGATATATTTCTTTCAGCACAATGTTCTTGTATAGCACTCATGGCTTAGTGGTAAGTCATGCAGACTAGTGTTTCCAAGGTCCTGGGTTCAAGACTGAGGGAGGTATTTTATTTTGCTGCTGAGAAAACTACAGGCCTTGTCATTCAGAGTGACTAAGGCACTTTTAAGCAGTTGTAAGCGGGTTAGCACTGGTTTGCTCGGAGGTCAAGCATGCGCACTGCCGCTTAGCTTCACGCACACCCGCTTACTACTGCTTAAAAGTTCTTACTGTCGCGCACACCCGCGCTATTTTCTTTGAAAGAAAAGAAAATGGAGAGCTAGGAAAGTGGTGAAAAAAGGGTCACAAAGACGGTAGGACAATAGGGAAACAAGCTCGGGTTTTGCAGGAGGGATGTAGGAAAGGCCCATAGCTGCCCATTTCTTCGTCAGTAACAGCTGTGCATATGTTTGTAATTTGGTGTGAAATTTGAAACCTTCCACCCCTGAGAGAGGTGTGAGGACAACAATAATATTTGTTGTACAGCCAATTGTAATTGCCAGTTTACATGTCCAGCAGACATGTGTGCAAAATGGGCAGCTATGTATAGGGCGTAATTTTTTTGTGGGTACAGAGTGCCCTTTTTTTTTTTTTTTTTTCAGGTGAGAGTGGTATGTCAGGTACAGCAAGTCGGTATAGCTGGGGAGGTAGGTAGGGGAGGTTAGCAGACAAGACAAACAAGACCCATACCGGGGTGGTGTATGACACATGTGGGGGGGTTACACAATTGACGGGGACGGATGTTTGGATATCTCGAGCCCATGAGCCCACAGATGACAACAGTGGAACTGAGATCCCCACCCATGGGCAGTTGCCACTGTGCCTTCACTGCTCAGAACAGGGCTGTGCTGGGGGCTGTGTAGGCCGGGCAGCAGGCACGCCCGTGAGTTGTGCCACCCGTGCCTCAAGCTGGCGTAGGGGCCCAAGCACAGCGTGCCGGATCTCCCTACACACCACAGTCCGGACACTATGGAGGGTGAGTGGATATTCTCCTCCGGCCACGCTTGCAGAGGGGGGATGAGCCCCATCCCATGCAGTGCTTCCAACTGCAGGTGGCACAGGGCCACCGGAGGAGGGTCCGGCCTGGGCACTACTGCCAGGTGCACTCGCCAGCTGAGGTGGGAGAGGTGGGTCCTCTGGAACCCGCCTTCCCTGTCGTCCTATGTTTTGCATTATGTTATGACAGTTTGGGTTAGTAACATACAATACCATTCACAATTAGTTGTAACAGCATGCATTAGTATTCCCATTAACCAAACACCCATAAATTCAAGCCATTGAACAGCAAGCATAACACATGCATAATTTGAACAGCAATACACAATCCAACAACATGCAGGGTTGGTTGATGGCAACAGGCCATCAGGTTTGGATGTATGAACAGGGCAGATGCATCAAAATACATGCAAATATGTATGAACCAACAGGACAAATGTCCAGGGGTGTTAATTGTGAATGCACATACCCATTTCACGTGGAATGGATTATTTGTGGTTATAGGGTAGGGTGAAGAAATATTTAATTAACAACTTCAAATACCTATACATATGCTGTACATTTCTACTAGCTACAGATATATACACACTACAGGTCTGCCTACAGTTTCCTGTGTCATAACTACTGCAGGTTGGTGATAGGAGTTTTACTGCTACATCAATATACATTTCATATTTATTCATATACATTCATATCTGGCTCTGTTCAGCTACATCACCCTGCTACATTTGCTTTATATAACTATAGACAACTGTGGATGTTTGGTATTTCAGACAACCATACTATCTGCATATAGCAGACTGAGAGCAACATATCCAGATTTTGGGACACACATTCCAGCTTCAGTACTTTTTTCAACACATGTTGCTGTTGGTTCTGCCTGTCACATTCATTTCATTCTGTACTGACTGCAGTATATTTTATTCAGGAGTTATTACTACTTTATTGGTGGATTCATACCTCTTTCTCACACTCTCTCACTTGTTTTATTTTTACAATTCAGGATGGTACTTAATTCTAGGCTTTATTGACATGTTTTACCTTTAGTTATAACAATCCTTTCCAACAGTCTCACTTATGTCATGTTTCTGTATTTCAACAGGGATATATTTCACACATGTGTTTTACTCAGCTTCTGCAGCTGTACTTTTCTGCCTGCTGCAGGTTATGTACTATTATATTACAGGTGGGACATCTTTATTTCAGACTTGTTTCATTTTTATGTTTGGACTACAGGCTGCATCACACTTTTGTAATCAAGCAATACTTGCAAACCATCTTACACTGTTACTTGCACATTTTATTAATTAGTGACTACACTGCATTCTTTTGCTAACTGTCATACTTATATATTTATTTACAGTTACAGGGAGAGAATTACTGACCTGCCTGGTGGCGCAACCGCACCAGCCTATCGCCATAGGCTCGACGGTTCGCAGAACGGACACCTGCAGCTGTAATATAAATGAAGTAATATTGGAATACACATCTCCATAATATCAGCTAGGTTAATTTCTTACATAAATAATTACATGTAACTTACTCAGTAGTGGGGCGTTCGGCATTTGCCGGGCCTCCTGGATCCAATGGTTCAGTTGGTCCTGCTTCCATCTCTTCAGGTCCGCATGGTGGTGACGGACCTGCTCACAAGTCCTTGGTATTCCTGTGGCACTGGTGAAATCATGTGCCAACCGGTCCCATGCCTCAGCCCTATATGCTCCCCACAGGACCTTGCCCTTTATGAGTTGGGCCTCATGATTATGGACGAGGAGCCAAACCATATATTTGGACTCCTCAATGCCCCACCTCTGTGCTCGGAAGCAACTACCCTCTCCTACACCTGACATCCTGGCTGCAAGTCGGTTCCACAATCGGTTATGCTGTGTATTCCCGCCTATGGGGCTTACATATGCCGTTTTTCACGCACTTATCTGTGATTGGCCATTTTGGAATTGTATCAGCTTCACAAAACCTGCTTTGTCATGCTCCTCTTTCTATTCATTCCTATATATATGCTATTACTGCATTTCTAAGTGCAACTGTCATGGCTTAGTGGTTTAGTACTTTGACTATGGTGCATGGTATCCTGGGTTCGAACCTGGCCATTGCTTTTTATATTTTATGACTGTCTACACAGGCTAGGAGGTGTGACTGTGTAAAGGCAGTTTTGATGCAGCTTGCTCAACGTTGCCTGTCGGTTAGCTTGTTGGCGCGGTGCGCAGCTCCGCGCAAATGGATCACGCTGGTTTACCCGTGGTTTGGCTGTCAGCACACATATTACGCTCAACTCAGCTACAGGCACACAGTTTCAGCGTGTTAAAATGCTGCTCAACCCCGGGCACTCATTTTACACCTATTAAACCACTGCTCACCTACGGGCACTCAGTTTACACCTGTTGTAACACTGCTCACCTACGGGCACTCATTTTACACCTGTTAAAACACTGTTCACCTACAAGCAGATATCCTCAACTTGTTAGACTGTAGCTCAGCTATAGGCACATCTGCCATTTTTTTTTATCTCACATTTCTTCAAAATACATGGCCCATTCCATTACATTTTACAGAAAATATAATTTTATATATGTACATATATGTCAGGGACTTGTTTCGTGCTTATTTCACTAAAAATAACAATTGATGTTGTGTGGGCTCGAACTACGACTGCCTCCTCTTCAGCCGACGTCTCTACCGCTACGCTATTGCTTCTTGGCTTATTTTGCATATTTAGTTCTTATATGCTTTTCCACTGACTGCTAACTGTGGCTAAGTGTCGGGCACGCCTGTGCAAACGAGCGCACTCACGGGCAAACATCTCTACAACTTATAAAAAAATATATAAGATGTTCATTTATACATTTTATGTTCATAGTCTGTGGGGGCATGTGCTGTGTGGTGTTTATTCACAGTTACACGGACTCTGTCGTGGGGGTTTACTTTCGGGACTTTTACTGTTCTGGGGGCATGTCCGTTTGCAGGGCTCGACCGTGTTAGCCTTAGGTGTGATTCAGCATGCCCTCATGCATATGCATGACATGCTGACGTCACACCGTTTAACTGCAGCCTCCGTGTAAGCCTTGTAACTCTTACACGGAGGCTTCATGAATCCTCCCCATAATATTTTATAATAGCTATAATATCATCAGAAAGTATATTATAAGAAGTAACAAAATACATTTTCTTGTCTTCTTGATTTAATATTCTCTGCAGTGTATTATTATTATATTCACTACTATTCCCTTTGTCCATCTCTTGAAAACAACTTTTCTAAAGCCTTTTTAATAACTTCAAAGGTGTATCCCCTATTTTTAAACATCTGACAAGAATTAGAAATTTCTTTTTCTAAAATATCAGGTTCACTACACAACCTACTAACTCTTAATAACTCACCATAAGGTAGAGAATTCAAAATATGAGCTGGATGGCAACTACGTCCATCCAAAAAATGGCCATCATCACCAAATTTTCTATGTATACTAGTAATAATTTTTCCATCTCTAATATGACCTTTTAGGATCAAATCCAAAAAAATAACAGAACTACCACTTTTTAAACCTTCCAACCTTAAACCTAACTGATTAGAATTTAAAATATTAACAAAATCTTGTATTAATGAATTACCCCCCTTGCATACATTTCTACATAGGTGAGAGTAAGAGGTCATTTAAGGTCAGATTGCAGGAACAGATGGAAAGTCCTATTGCCTCCCATTTTAATTCTGTACATGGGGGAGTTTATTCAGAATTGAGAGGTTGTATTCTTGAACAAGTTAAAGCAACAAATATAACTTGTTTAAAAAATAAGTTACTATTTAAAGAAGCAGTTTTTATTCTGAAGTATAATACTTCGACACCTAGTGGATTAAATCAGGAATGCAATTGGAAATATTTATTGTAAAGAGTTAATTGCATTAGATTGTTTAATTGTTTTATTTGTTTAATTGTAATTGGTGCACCTTTATAAGAGGTGTTCTTTTCTACTATTGTTATCTCCTGGAAGGCTTTATGCCAAGGCACTAGGGAGGTTTTTGTGCTTTTAGTAAAGGATATATTACTGGCTTTTGTCGTCTGGAAAGTCAAACACCTTCTCTGCTGATGTCCTCAGTGGAGCTTTCTCGATCTCTGCTCACTTTGCAGATATCGCCACTGTCCAGTGTGTGATGACAGTAATGATGTGAGAGATCTGGACACATCAAAAGCCCTGAGGACATATTATTATCCACATGGTGAGAGCTGATTACATTTTATCCTTCTGACAAAATAAACATGTACTATTGGAGTATGCATGTCTTCCCTGCAATCGACTGAACATTAAAAGTCATGCAGGTAGGTGTGTGAGTGTGCGTGTGCCTTCTCTGAAGGTTGGGCACTGGACTGGCAACTCGAGACCTTATACATCCACTGCCAATCTTAACTGGTGATCCATTGTGGCGACCCCTAACCGGGAAAAGCCGAAAGACTTTTTACTATTCTGACAGAGGTGCTCATAAGTATGTAAAGGGGGTCATATACTTCTAAAGGAGATCTCATTGATGCATTCTCATCTCAGCTGCTATGAAAAAACACTGGTAGCCCAAAGACTGGACCTCTCATCTGTCCGTATTTAAGAAGAACATTCCTATTTTCAGGCCTGCTTTTCCCCTGCACAGGATGTCCGAATTTTTGGAGGTATGTCCCAATTTTCATGCTTTATTTACCCCTTCACACAATTTTCTGAATCCCCTTCACCTCACAATGTAACCGATATATTAGTGGCAACACAAATCTTATTCTTCCCTTTTAAAGACACAAAAATAAATGATCTTGTGTTGTAGAATTTTGTAATACATTTCATTAAAGTCTACAGATTTTACACTGTCTCTTTGATAATATGCTTTTACTTTTCCATCATTTTTGTCACTCTGTGTTTTAATCTTGTTTCTGAGTAGTATCCCATGTTTCTCCTGGAGACAGGAAGAGCTGTGTGCTATGTTATAATCAACTGTCATGCTAATTTGATGTCCAGAGTTTTGGCTGTGTGTGCCTAGTTTTCAAGGACCTTTGTATATGCACACCACTGTGGAAGGAAGCCTGGCCTTCTCATAGAAAAGCAATGCATATGTCCTAATGCACAGCATATGCAGAATTACTTACTTTTTAACATACTACTAATAATGTAAATTTTATGAGTATGCGATAGTACAAATTCTATGGATTCCCAAGGTTATGAAATGAAACATGACATATAATATTCTTTTCAACAGCTGAGTCTTCCTTTGTAACTCCTGCATCATATGATATGTTATCCAAATGTTTGTTTTTGATTTTACTTTTTGCAGTGTTCTGTTTGCCTGAAATTGCCATTGTAACCTTCTGCTATGTCCTGCGCTTTCACTTTAAGTGGATGAATTCCATCTTGCCAATGATCAGAATCTCCAGACTGCATTCTCTGCATAAAATGGACAACACACACACACACTCACACACACTGAATTTATATATACCAACTCACTATCATACCATTTCGAGGAAAGGGGAACCCACCCCCCAAAAGAGTATCACTGCCATCACAACTCATCAGCTGTGATTTTCTACGGAGGAGCTCTGATCCTCAGAAAGATGAACTTCAGGCAAATGATGCTGGAGAGTTCAGTCTTTGTCCATCCATAGGTTACCCATGTCCTGTGTGTCTGTAACTGCCTTTATGCTTGAGTTGTGCTAAAAAGGGTTCTACAATCAGCCCACTTGGCTGCTTAACAAATAAAATAAAATATTTTCCCTTAGCATCTCTATCCTCCAAACTTTTCTTACTATTGTCTCATAAACATTCTTCAAACTCATGTTATTTGAAAGACATACCCCAAGGCTTCTCTATGTAAGCATTATTTTCAAGACTTTTCTCTTCTAGTGTGTAATTTCTCCCTGGAATTTTCTCTACTCAAGTATGTTAGTTTTTAGTTTTCATATTATAATTAAGTTCTTATACATTTGTTTATTTGTTTGTTTATTCTATTTGATAACTGGATAGTTGGACTTGAGCAAGCTAACCAAGGTACTTTGATCATTTCTCAGCCTTTGCCCAAAAATAAAATCCAAAACTTACAAGACTATAAACAGCAGCTAGTTTGGATTAGAACTGATTCGCTTGAGTAGAGGGTAGAAGCCCGAATACTGGCTGTAGTCAAAGGTGTGCATGACAGGAATAACTGCAGTTCAGTAGTTCAATAGGTTCATAGGTTCATAGGTAGGTACTAGGCTATCTGCCCGAAGGCATTTATAAGCCTAGCCGGAATGTGTTGGCTTTCGCCACCCCCTTAGATTAGCTCCCTGTGCCTCTGTCCAGCAGATCCACTGAAGTGATCCCCGGGGTAAACTTTCTGTTTCCCATCCACTCGTCAAGGTTTCTCTTGAAGAGTGCTAATGAGGAGCTCTGCCTAATGTAGATTGGAATCTTGTTCCAGAGCATGGGAAGTCTCTAGGACAGGAATCTATCCCTCCAGCACATCCTATTTATTGTTTGTGTGAGATTTAGATCCCTGGAGTGTGTGGCTCGAAGGGATATGGTTTTCTTTAGGTGAAGCATGTCCTTGTATGTCAGGCAGAGATCACCTCTGAGTAGATGGTATGCAACCGAGTACAGCTGGAGTTTCTTCAGTCGAGCTGCATAGGGCATCTGCTTGAGGCCAGTGATCCTCTTGGTGAGGAACTTCTGTGGTCTTTCCAGTTGTTGCAGGTGTCTTGTAAGGTACATCCCAAATGGGGCATTGTACTCTATGATGGGTCTGATGAGTGATGCGTAGAGGGGCCCAATGACCTCTTTCGATCTGGATGCAAACCCTTTTGTGATTAGGTGGGCCACATAGAAGGATTTTCTAACCACTTTGGCAATGTGATTATCAAAGGAGAGGTTACTATCTACTTGGGTCCCCAGATCCCTTATTACACCTTCCGTATTTAGGGGCTACCACCTATGTGGTAGTTTGTGGGTACTTTGTTTTTTCCAAAGGGGATGACTATGCACTTTTTGGTATTTAGCTTGAGGCCATGGTTTTGACACCAGGTATCTGTCTCAGTGAGATCCTTTTGGAGGATGTCTATGTCAGCCGGAGAGTCAATTATAGCCCTAGTTTGCAGTAGTCTGCGAACTTGGTCAGCCATAGTCCTCCTGTACCATTGAGAAGTATATGCTGAACATGAGGGGTCCTAGGACTGAGCCCTGGGGAACGCCACTAGTAACCAGTTTAGAGACAGACCTAGCTCCTGCAACTCTTACCATGTAGGTTCTGTTCGTGAGCCAGTCGGCAACCCATCTCGTGCTGTAGGGGTTTATGTTTTGGCTGGTGAGCTTGTCTATAATACCTGAGTGGGGAATGGTGTCGAAGGCTTTTGCGAGGTCTAGGTAGGCTGTGTGGACCACCTTTCCCTCGCCTATAGCCTTGGTAACTGTCTCAAAGAAGTCCACTAGGTTTAGGAGGCATGATCTGCCCTTAACAAAGCTGAATTGGGTAGGGTCCAGTGTTTGGAGGTTTCCAATGTCTCTGTTAATGAGATCCATGATGATGTGCTCCATAACTTTGCAGACCAAGCTAAGCAGGTTTATAGGATGATAGTTCCCAAGGTCCGTTGTGGCTCCACCTTTGTGGAACAGAATTACCGTTGCTGTGCGCCACTCTGTGGGCACGTAGCCTATGGATAGGCTGAATTTAAACAGTGTGTTTAGGTGAGGGGTTAGTTCATCTTTGAACTTGAGTAGGATGCAGCCTGGGACACCGTCCGGTCCCATTGATGCTGTGTTTTTGGCTTTGGAGAGAGCTGTTTTAACCTGAGTGTCTGTCTGCCAGGATGTTGGCTATATTGGTCGGTTCAGTGTATTCTGTGCCATTCTGCACTAACTCTGAGCAGATCTAAGGATTGCCATTTAGATTCTTGACATAGCTAAAGAATGCCTTGTGGTTATCTTTGGAGTCCATGGCAATTTTTCTTTCGAAGCTCGCCTTGGATGATTTTATGAGGGAGTGTAGTGTCTTGCTGATACTGATCAGGGATGTCTTCCCTTCTTGGGATTTTACTCTTTTCTGTACTAGTTTCCTCTTTCTATTGTATAGCTTGTTTATGGCAGGGGTCCACCAGATTGGTTTCCTTTTCTTGGAGGAGTGAGTCTTGGTTTTGTTTGGGATAGCATGAGCCATGCATTCTTGTAGGTGCCTGCAGAGTGCATTAGTAAATGATTTTGCAATTTGGATGGTGTTATCCTTTAGCATGGGGGCTTTGAAACTTCCCACCTTGGTCTTAAGTAATGTGAAGTTTGCTTTTGAAAAGTTTTTCACATTGGTTTCTTTGACCGGGGGTGGTGGCGGAATGTGGATATCCAGAGTGATTAGTTTATGGTCAGATCTAACCAGCGAGGGGTTGACCTTTGGTGTGGAACACTGGCTGCCCATGTTGGTGATGACCAGGTCCAATATGTTGTCACCTCTGGTGGGGGTGTTGACCAGTTGATCCAGGGTGTTTGAGTTTATAAATTCTAGGAAATGCTGGGCAAGGGAGTTCGTACTTGAGTAGTTCTCCCAGTTAATGTTTGGGTAATTGAAATCACCCAATTTCAGGGTGTTTGGTAGGACCTTTATGTTTCCCAGTGTTTCCAGGAATGTGGAGTGGGGGTCCTGGGACATAGTGGGTGATCTGTAGCAAGCTATAATTTGAATAGCAGTTTTGCCCGTTGTTAACTGCACGTGGATGATCTCTGAAGCATCGTCCTGTGCCACTAACCTGGAAGTGTGGGTATCCTTGATGAATATGGATACTCCCCTGCCTTTTGTATTTCATCCGGGTTTTGTGGCTGAAAAGTATGGTATGAGTTGTAGCCTGGTAGTGCTGGGGTGCTTTCTGGAGCCTTAAACCAGGTTTCTGTTACTGCACATATATCGATTTTCTCCATACTGAGGAGTGCCTCGAGTGTGTGCATTTTGAGGTTTAGACTTCTGGCATTGAGCATCATTACCCTCAGTTTTTTGTTACTTGTGCTATTTACGGTGGTGGGTTTGGCTTTTGAGCCTTGCCTAAAAAAGGCACTATGGGGGTGGCAAGAGCCTTGGCCAGTATTCGAAAGCCTAAGGGTGACAGGTGCAAGCCGTCTCTAGCAAAGCAGCGTGGCTTGTCGAGCATGTCATCCCAGGCTGACAAACACTGGATCCCCTTTGAATGACACCAGAAGCTTAGCCAATTGTTGAAATTGATAATTTTTCTCTATACCATGGTATCATTCTTGGTGAGGGCAGGATGCTACTCATGGTCAGAGTCATACCGGCCAGGGCTATGTGATCAGAGAGCTCTTCCATATCTCTTTTCATGTAGTCCAGGGAGGTACAGCTCAGGTCATTCACACCAACATGGACAATGACAGACTCATATTTGTACTTGTTCTGGAGTGACCTGAGTGCTTGTGTTATGTGGCGGATCCTGGCACCCGACAGGCAACTAACAGTAACCGTCTCCTTCTTCAGCCTAGTGAGCCGCTTATTATCTTTGGTAGCACTGTGAAGTCTGCATTGTTCTCCTGTAACAGGCACACTGTTTTAGATGCCCCATGTAATGTCTCAAAAAATAAACATTTGACTTTGTTTACAAGGAATGCAAAGATTGATGGAAATGCCCAAAAAGTAGAGTGTGCACTAATATGGTCTACATGCTGAGTTCCAACAGCCTAAAGAGTTATATACCAAGTACGCAAATATTTAAATGCAGACATGTATACTTGCATGTGTACCCACAAATATTCATGTGCACATGAGTGCATGTGATCATACAGAACTTGCACAGACTCATGCACACAAAACATAAGCACATCAACATAAGTTACCAACCCCACATCCCTATGTAGTTTTATATACCAACTCTGAAGCGATAACATATTGGTGATGATTATATAATGTCATGCAGGAAGAGTATTAGTACCAGAATCCTTGTCCAACCTCTATGTCAGCTATCACTGAATGTTAAACTTTGTTACAGTGTAAGTTATTCTTTTGAAATCTTAGCAGTTGACAGTTCAGACAAATGAGTGCAGAGGAAACCCCATTTCCAGTCTGGAAATATAAAATTACATTATGAAGTTCACCAGCAAATATATGGAAAATATTTTCATGTTATAAAGTGACTCCATCTGTAAAACATCAGCATATCACTATCATATTTTGATTCACTTTCTATACTATTTGGATCATAAGAACTTTTGGGGTAACATATATATAGCAAGCACAGCTTCCCGGTATAAAGATAACATGTTTTAATGAATTAATGCATTCTCTGATTACCTGCTTAATTCAGTTATCCAGTTCAAAGTCATGGCTAATGGTTCCTGTTCTGGAACTCACTGAGTGCATGGCAAAGAAACTAATCCAGAATGGGGTGCCAACCCACATCAAGGCACACAAAGTCATCCATTCTCACATAGCGTGTACATCTACAGGCAAGCTGGAGGATTGCCAGTTTTTGTATGGCTCATCTTTGTCACGTGAGCAGAAGTTGGCATGACCAGTAAAAGCCTACCCAGATACAGAAAGGGCATATAAACTCCACACAGAAGTCAGAGCAGTTGAAAACTGAAGTTGAGAAGAAGGCATTCTGAGAAAGCAATGCCAAACCCTGCTACACAGTGACATCCTTTTTATTTTTGCCAAGCACGGTGGGGCATGCATGTGCAATCCTGGCTACTAAACAGGAATAGTATAGTAGATCCATTTTTGATTCAAAGTTCTTGGTATGCAGGAAGCCTTAGTGCTAGCCATTCAGATGATTTGTATCTCCCAAAGGTCGACATGAAGCAAATCATTATCTTTCCTGTTTACTGACTCAGCTAAATGTTTTGGAATCGGACTGAGGAATGAACAGATATACTTACTTTTCTATTTAACTCACACTGTTTGACCACTGCTGAAGAGTACATTCCAAAGCAGCATGTGTTATAGGAAAACAAGTAACAGGATTGCCTAAAAAGGTGACATGTACAAGCTGTGCATCAAAGCAATAACTGCAGGCTCAAGTGTTGTGTGTCAACGTAGCAACCTTGCATAAGTGGGATTGTGCGGTTTAATGACCGGCTTTGTACAGTGCTACTGCTTCTGATTATTTAGTTAATTAGAGGAAGTAAAAGTACAACAGCGTGCTTCAACATCTTTCCCGTTCTTCCGTGAGTTGATTGCAAACATAAGGCAACGACATGCCCAAGCTAATACTGTAATCAAATCATGGACGAATACAAAGTGTATATTGCATAAAATTGCCTGAACATGCAGGCTGAAAGATTGTTCTTTCAGCTTAAATAATTAGATGATTGCAAATGCATTTTACTACTATAAAAAGCCCTGAGTGTGCCTTTTACTGTAGCAGTGCGCTTTACAACTGCAAAACAAGAAAACAGTAAAGCCAAAAGAACAATTGTTTTAATGTGATTAAAATTATTTATTCTCTCTGCAGTATAGCTCTCAGTTTAAACTTAATACTTTGACCTTCTGCACACAGTGATTTTTCAGTACTTTGTAATTCAAGCCAAAGCTTTCCCGCTAGAATGACTAGCACCCTAAGTACCAAGATTATAATCTGAAAAGACTTATTAGAAAAACTACAGACAGGCATATTTCCAACTTCATCAGAATAATATATGACATTTATATGAATTGGTTTAAACGTCAGGTTTCTC
>NC_056734.1:402800019-402817519 GCF_019279795.1 Protopterus annectens | reverse complement strand
TTCATACGAGGCTATCTGCCCTAGGGCATTTATAAGCCTAGGCTCATAGGTTCATATGAGGCTATCTGCCCTAGGGCATTTATAAGCCTAGGTTCATAGGTTCATACTAGGCTATCTGCCCTAGGGCATTTATAAGCCTAGCCAGAGTGTGTTTGGCTTTCGCCACCCATTTTAAATTTATTTTGCTATGCCCTTTTTTGAGGTTAGTATACTGTGCCTCTGTCTAACAGTGACACAGAAGTGATACCCGGGGTAAACCTACGATCTCCCATCCACTCATCAAGATTCCTCTTGAAGAGAGTCAGTGAGGGACTCTGCCTAACCTGGACTGGGATTTTATTCCAGAGTGAAGGGAGCCTCTGGGTTATGAATCTGTCCCTCCAGCATGTCCTATTTATTTCAGTGCTGAGGTTCAAGTCTCTCGAGCGCATAGCTCGATGGGATTTGGATTTTCTGAGGTGCAGCATGTCCATTAATTCCGGGTTGGACATGGCTTTATACGTCAGGCACAGATCGCCTCTGAGCAGGTGGTATGCCACTGAGTAGTGCTGGAGTTTCTTTAACCAGGCAGCATATGGCATCTGTTTGAGCCCTCTGATCCTGTTGGTGAGGTACTTTTGGGGTCCTTCCAGTTGCTGCAGGTGTCTGGTAAGGTACATCCCGAAAGGGGCATTGTACTCAATTATGGGCCTGATGAGGGATGAGTAAAGAGGCACGATGACCTCCCCTGATCTAGATGTGAATCCCTTCATGATTAGGTGGGCTATATAAAATGTTTTTCTAACCACTTTGGCCACGTGGTTGTCAAATGAGAGATTGCTATCAACTTGGGTCCCCAGGTCCCTAATTACTTCTTCTGTACTTAATGGATTACCACCTATGTGGTAATTTGTGGGCACTTTGTTTTTGCCAAAGGGGATGACTATACACTTTTTGGCGTTTAGCTTGAGGCCATGGCTCTGGCACCAGTTGTCTGTTTCTATGAGGCCCTTTTGGAGGATGCTTGTGTCAGCTGGAGAGTCGATTATGGCGCCCAGTTTGCAGTCATCTGTGAATTTGGTCAGCCACAGTCCTTCCATGTTGGCCTGTACCTCCGAGAAATATATACCGAACAAGAGAGGTCCCAGGACTGAGCCTTGTGGGATGCCACTTGTAACTGGTTTGGAGTTTGATGTGGCTCCAGCAATTCTAATCATGTGGGTTCTGTCCTTGAGCCAGTTTGCAACCCATCTAGTGACATAGGGGTTTATTTTTAAGCTGGTGAGCTTATCTATAATGCCCAAGTGGGGTATTGTATCTAAGGCTTTTGCGAGGTCCAGGTAGGCTGTGTGGACCACCTTCCCCTCGTCAATGGCCTTGGTGACTGTTTCAAAGAAATCGACCAGGTTTAAGAGGCAGGATCTGCCATTAACAAAGCCGAACTGGGTAGGATCCAGTGTCTGTAGGTCCCCAATATCTTTATTTATGAGGTCCATGATGATCCTTTCCATAGCTTTGCAGACCAAGTTAGTCAGGCTTATGGGGTGATAGTTTCCAGGATCCGTTGAGGCACCACCTTTGTAGAGATGGACCACTGTTGCTGTACGCCACTCTTTGGGTACATATCCTGTAGTAAGGCTTTGATTGAACAGTAGTTTTATGTTGGGTTTAGCTCTTCTTGGAGTTTATGTAGGACGCAGCCCGGGACACCGTCTGGTCCCATTGATGCTGTGTTTTTTGCTTTGGAGAGGGTGGCTCTTACCTGAGCATCTGAGATGTCAGGGGGACAGCACTCTGCTGGGATAGATATTTGCCCTTTTGGTGGTGATGGGAGGGGAGTTTGCACCGAACCTGTCAGCTAGGATGTTGGCAATGTCTGTGGGTTCGATGTATTTTTTGTCATTTTGGACTAATTCTAAGCATATCTGGGAATTCCCACCCAGGTTCCTAACATAACTAAAGAAAGCCTTGTGATTATCCTTAGTGTCCTGTGCAATTTTTCTCTTGAAGCTGGCCTTAGACAATTTTTGAGTGCCCATAGATTTTTGCTAATACTGATCAGAGATGCCTTCCCTTTTTGGGATTATGCTCTATCATGTAGTAGCTTCCACCTTCTGTTGTATAGTTTGTTTATGGCTGGGGTTCACCAGACAGGACGTCTGCCTTTGGAGGATTGGGTCTTGGTTTTATTTGGGATTGCATGATCCATGCATTCCTGAAGGTGTTCATAGAATGCATTTATAAAGGATTCTGCGGTCTGGGCCGTATTTTCCACAGGCTCGGAGGCTTTGAAGGATTCCACCTCAGTTTTGAGGAGTGTGAAATTTGCTTTAGAGAAGTTTTTCACTGTGGTTTTCTGGGCAGGGGGTGGGGTCGGGATGTGAATATCCAGTGAGATTAGTTTATGGTCTGATCTTACCAGTGAGGGATACACTTCTGGTCTGGAGCATAGAGTCCCCATGTTGGTGATGATCAGGTCCAGTATGTTTTCCCCTCTTGTAGGAGTGGTAACAAGTTGTTCCATAGCATTTAAGTTTATAAATTCTAGGAACCTTTGGGCTAGGGTGTTGGAGCTAGAGTAATGCTCCCAGTCTATGTTTGGGTAGTTGAAGTCGCCCAATATGATGGTGTTTGGAGAGACCTTCATATTTTCCAGTGTTTTCAGGAAGGCTGAGTGGGGTTCCTGGGTTTGGGAGGGTGGTCTGTAGCAGGCTATAAACTGGAAGGCAGTTTTACCCACTGTTAGTTGCACATGGATAGTCTCTGATGCTTCGTGCTGTGCCACCAACCTGGAGGTGTGGGTATCTATGACGAATATTGATAGTCCCCCTCCTTTTGTGGTTCGGTCCAAGTTTTGGGGCCGAAAAGCATGGTATGAGGTATAACCTGGTAGTGCTGGGGTGCTCTCGGGAGCCTTGAACCATGTTTCTGTTACTGCACAGATATCGATGTTCTCCATGCTAAGGAGAGTTTTGAGTGCGTGCATCTTGAGGTTTAGACTTCTGGCATTGAGTAGCATTACTCTTAGTTTCTTATCCCTTGTGATACCTATGGAGGTGGGTTTGTCTTTTGAGCCTTGCCTAAAAAAGGCACTATGGGGGAAGCAAGAGCCTTTGCCAATATCCGAAAGCCCAGGGGTGACAGGTGCAAGCCGTCCCTAGCGAAGCATCGTGGCTTGTCGAGCATGTCATCCCAGGCTGACAGGCATTAGATCCCCTTTGAATGACACCAATACTTAAGCCAATTGTTGAAATTGATCATCTTGTCTTCATATTGTGGCATCATTCTTGGTGAGGGTAAGATGCTACTCAGGGTCAGGGTCATACCGGCCTGGGTCACATGCTCAGAGAGCTCCTCTATGTCTCTTTTCATGTAGTCCAGGGAGGTACATCTCAGGTCATTCACACCAGCATGGACAATGACCGAGTCATATTTGTACTCGCCTTGGAGTGACCTAAGTGCTTGTGTTATGTGGCGGATCCTAGCGCCCGACACATCCAGACATTTGTTTGGATGTGTCTGTATTTGGCATGCAAACTGAAGAGCATTTCCTTCATCTGATGAAGTTTATGCTGAATTTGTTCTTCTTAAACAGATGTGGTATGATTCCGGATGCTTGTTCTAGTAAGTGATCATCTGATCTTCTGAAACTATAGTTAATAAGCTAGTAGTCCAGTCATTTTAAAAACAAATAGCACCTTTGCATCTGAAACAAAAGTACCTTCAGAAATCTGCTAAATTTGACCATATAGTTAATATTTTGTGAAGTCTGATGATAATAAATGGGATTAATGTCTAAATGTATTAAACAGTGTAAGAGTGTTATTAAGAATTGCTGTAGATGAGAGAAATTCATGAATGAATGCATACAGTTCTGTTGAAGTTATGAAGTAACATAACTGTCAGAAGGTGGAGCTCTCAACTCTTTGGGTAGAGAACAAAAAGTTAAGATTGTGGATGCATATAGCAAAACTGAGGTAACTTTACAGGTAGCTAGGCTGATTCTCAAGGAGAGAGTGATGAGCTTGGCAGTCTTGAAAGATCTCAAATACAGCCATTGTTTCTCAAGGTTTAAAGGAATCATTTGAGGTTGGTGGCTTCATCACTTAGTGAGTATACCTTTGCAGTCCCCCGTGGACATGTACAAAATACTCAACGAAGGTTATGTTGCAAGCTCAGGACGTAATGGAGACATTGTAACTTTCAACTTGTCCGAGAAGGCCTGCGTATCCCACACGATAAGCTGGAGACTGTTGCCAGGAATTAAAAAGCCTGCTCTTACCCAACTTATCGTTCTAGTGCCACAGAACTCACCAACACTAGTGGTTTATGAAATGAATGAATGCGTGCCTGTATCAATAGTGGGACTACCAAGGTAAATGTAATTCAGGTATGTTATGGTAATCCCAGTGGCAATTTAAGACCCACTGAATTAAAAGTTATTTAGCATGAGTGTAGCACCCTGTACATTTCAGAAGCGCAGCAATAATCTAAGAATGTACACTGAGCATCCTATATTAACACTGTGCACTCCCTCACTCAGGCAGTACAGCTACATATCCATGGACATCTCTAGTAATCAGAGCAAATATACTTGCAAGCATTAGAACAACCCTTTATTAATAGTGAGGAGAGCTTTCTAGTGAATAGTACACATTAAGCTGCAAAGAATACACTCATAGGCAATATAATAACAAAAGCACTATCTCAAATAGCACACCTGAGGCATTCCAAGTCATAAGTATAGTAATTTACAAGATATGAAGCTCAGACGCTTGCACATTTCACACGTTCAGGAAAAATGTCAAACTGGCAACTCAGAGATAAAAAAGTACTAAGCGCAGCATAACAAAAATAAGGATGAGCCATACAGGCCATATGTGCTGTTGTCTCACCATGTGAAACCAATAACCTATGGAAGACTGATCTTATTCCATACATTGCATGTCACAAGTGCCTATAGACTC
This sequence comes from Protopterus annectens, assembly GCF_019279795.1. NCBI lineage: Eukaryota > Metazoa > Chordata > Ceratodontiformes > Protopteridae > Protopterus > Protopterus annectens. Next base: position 402,812,573 of record NC_056734.1, on the reverse strand, counting down.
TTTATTAATTTATTGTTTGCTTGTTTATAACCTTCAACTATGACATGGTCCATGAGTACTAAGGGTACAGTAAAACATTCTCTACATATAAGCCACTTCTCTCAGTTTATAAACCCAAAAGAAATATTGGCAAACTACTTTACAAACACTCTGTCTCACTAAAATGGAACAAACTCCCTCTCCATATTAGATCCAACCTTTTCTTTCCTTGTTTTAAAAAGGAGCTTAAATCCCACCTACTAAACTTGAAATTATGCCGTTGCTTTGACCACACATAGTCTTAGTCTGTCCTACTGTATAACCTGTTTCATTTCTTAACTTTCTTTCTCTGTTAGTAACTTCTGCTTAAACTAACCTCCTAATATCCTCAGTTCTATTACTATAGCCCCCTCCTTTCTCTCCCCCTCCCATTCTGTTTATCTCCCCCCCCCACAATTCTTATCAATGGCTATACATTTTCCTTCTTTTGAACGATTATTTTTTTGTTTTTAGTCTTGTATGTAGTAAATTTAGACCACTGCAATCAGTGCAACCCTTAATGTTCATAATTTTTTCATTTGTTTTCTCTTTATATTTAATTTCATATTTGCATTGTTATTTTAAATAGTTTTTGTCCTGTATGTTTATCTTTGCTTATGTTTGCTGGGGCTCTTTCCGCTTGGGTCGCCATTAAAAACGTGTTGCTTATTATCAATGCAATGGAAATAGTTAATAACCTTTTCTTTTTACTGTTATTTTGTATTGTGATTGTTATTTCATATTTGTATATTGTCACTTTATCTTTACTTAAGCTTGCTGGGGCTTTTCCCCTCGGGTCTCCACTGAAAATGGGTTTGTTTGCAAACTCAGTTGGACTAAGCTGGTTTACAAATGTGAAATAAATAAATAAAAATAAGCCATCACAATTAAACAAGGTAATATACCAGTGTTCCCTGTCCATTCCCAGAAAAACAAAATGTATATAAATCCAAATGCAGCAAACTATTGCATATGTAACAAACAAAACCAACTTGCCTAACACACTCACAATTAAAATACTTGTATTTCATCAGTATCAAAATAATACAGATTTCCCACATGAAAGGATAGCAAAAATCCATGCAAGAAAGTGAGTAATGGTAGTATACACTGGAAATATGAGGGGAATTTGTTAGATCAAAGTTAGTAGGCAAACAGAAGCACAAATAACAGATTTATAAAAATTGTGTCCACCCTGCATACTAGAGGCAGTAGAGATATTCCCTTGTTGTATGCAATACTTCATACTGTGATTAATAAACAGAAATGGGCAGACAAAGTATGTCACATGGATCTCTGTGAAATGTTTAGCATGCTACGTATGCTCAGAATGCAGGTCATCCCTGCAGCATACTGTGTGCTGCTACTACAGTCAAACTGCCCATTACACAAAGTAAATTTACATCAGGAAGGCTGTACAGCATGGCATCCTTTGTTCATAGGTTCATAGGTTCATAGGTAGGTACTAGACTATCTGCCCAAGGGCATTTATAAGCCTAGCCAGAGTGTGTCAGCTTTCGCCACCCCATTGATTAATTAACTAATCCTCTGTCAAGCAGAGCCAATGAAGTGATCCCAGGGGTGTATTTTCTGCTACCCCTCCACTCGTCAAGGTTTCTCTTGAACAGTGTTAGTGAGGGACTCTGCCTAATGCAGTTTGGAATTTTGTTCCAAAGCATGGGGAGTCTCTGTGACAGGAATATATCCCTCCAGCATGTTCTATTTATTGTTGTGGCAAGGTTTAGCTCACTAGAGCGCGTGGCTCGCAGTGACTTGAATTTCTTTAGGTGGAGCATGTCCATCAATTCTCAGTTGGACATGGCTTTGTAAGTCAGGCAGAGATCACCTCTGAGTAAGCGATATGCCACTGAGTACAGCCAGAGTTTTTTCAGTGGGGCTGCATAGGACATATGTTTGAGGCCAGTAATCCTCTTGGTGAGGTACTTTTGTGGTCTCTCCAGCTGTTGGAAGTGTCTTGTGAGGTACATCCCAAATGGGGCATTGCACTCTATGATGGGTCTGATGAGTGATGAGTAGAGGGTCACTATAACCTCTTTATTTCTAGATGCGAACCCTTTAGTAATTAGATGGGCCACATAGAAGGATTTCCTAACTACTTTGGCAATATGATTGTCAAAGGAGAGATTACCATCTACCTGGGTCCCCAGATCTCTTATTACCTCTTCTGTATTAAGGGGGCTGCCACCTATGTGGTAATTTGTGGGTGTTTTGTTTTACCCAAACGGGATGACTATGCATTTTTTGGCATTTAGCTTGAGGCCATGACTTTGACACCAGGTGTCCATCTCAGTAAGTCCCTTTCGGAAGACGTCCGTGTCAGCCGGAGAGTCAATTATGACTCCCAGTTTGCAGTCATCGGCAAACTTGGTTAGCCATAGTCCTCCTGTGTTTGCCTGTACTTCTGAGAAGTATATGCCGAACAGTAGGGGTCCCAGGACTGAGCCTGGTTTAGAGTTGGACCTGGAGCCCGCTATTCTTACCATGTGAGTTCCATCTATAAGCCAGTTGGCAACCCATCTCGTGACATAGGGGTTTATGTACAGGCTGGTGAGTTTTTTGTAATACTCGAGTGGGGAATGGTGTCAAAAGCCTTGGCAATGTCAAGCTAGGCTGTGTGAACAACCTTTCCCTCATCTATGGCCTTGATGACTGTCTTGAAGAAGTCAACCAGGTTTAGTAGGCATGATCTGCCCTTAACAAAGCCGAACTGGGTCGAGTCAAGTGTTTGGAGGTTCCCAATGTCTTTGTTAATGAGTTCCATGATGATGATGATGATGATGCGCTCCATAGCCTTGCAGACCAGGCTAGTCAGGCTTATGGGGTGATAGTTACCAGGGTCAGATGCGGCCCCTCCTTTGTGGAGTGGAATAACCGTTGCTGTGTGCCATTCTATGGACACATAACCTGTGGAGAGGCTGAGGCTGAACAGTGTGTTTAGGTGGGGTGGTTAGTTTGTTCTGTAGTTCGTGCAAGATGCAGCCTGGGACACTATCTGGTCCCATTGATGCTATGTTTTTGGCTTTTGAAAGGACTATTTTCACCTGTACGTCTGTGATTTCCGGGACACTACACTTTTCCGGTATTGTTGTGGGCCCTTTTGGGGGTGAGAGGAGGGTGGAGTTTGCACTGAATCTATCTGCCAGGATGTTGGCAATATTAGTAGGTTCAGTATATTTTGTGGTATTTTGCACTAGTTCAGTGTATATCTGCGAGTTGCCACTTAGATTCTTAACATAGCTAAAGAAGGCTTTGTGGTTATCTTTTGAATCCTTGGCTATTTTTCTTTTGAAGTTAGCCTTGGATGATTTTATGAGGGACCTTAGTTTCTTACTGATACTGATAAGGGATGTCTTTCCTTCTTAGGATTTGCTTTTTTTCTGAACTAGTTTCCTCCTTCTATTGTATAGCCTGTTTATGGCAGGGGACCACCAGACTGGTTTCCTTCTCTTAGAGGAGTGAGTCTTGGTTTTGCTAGGGATGGCACGATCCATGCATCCTTGTAGGTGCTCATAGAGTGCATTTGTAAAGGTTTCTGCATCTTGAGCAGCGTTATCCTTTAGCGTGGGGGCTGTGAAACTTGCCACCTCTGTCTTAAGTAAGGTGAAGTTTGCTTTAGAAAAGTTTTATACTGTGGTTTCCTTAGTTGGGGGTGGTGGTGGGGTGTAAACATCCAGAGTGATTAGTTTATGGTCTGATCTAACCAGTGACGGGTTGACCTCCAATGTGGAACACCTGTCGCCCATGTTTGTGATGACCAGGTCCAATATGTTTTCAACTCTGGTAGGGGAGTTTACCAGCTGATCCAGGGCATTTGAGTTGATGAATTCCAGGAAGCACTGAGCCTGGGACTTTGTACTCAGGTAGTTTTCCCAGTTAATAGTAGGGTAATTGAAATCACCCAATATCAGGGTGTTCGGTAGGACCTTCATGTTTTCCAGTGTCTCCGGAAAGGTGGAGTGATGTTCCTGGGTCATGGAGGGTGATCTGTAGCAGGCCACAATTTGCATTGCAGATTTGCCCAATGTTAGTTGTACATGGATGATCTCAGAGGTATCATGCAGTGCCACTAACCTGGAGGTGTAAGTATCCTTGATGAATATGGATACACCCCCTCCTTTTGTGTTTCGGTCCGTGTTCTATGGCTGAAACGTGTGGTACGAGTTGTAGCCCAATAGTGCTGGGGTGCTCTCTGGTGCCTTGAACCAGGTTTTAGTTACTGCACAGATGTCAACGTTCTCCATACTGAGCAGTGCTTCGAGCGCGTGCATTTTGAGATTTAAACTCTTGGCATTGAGTAGCATAACCCTCAGTTTTTTGTTAATTGTGCTGTGTATGGAGGTGGGTTTGACTTTTGAGCCTTGCCTAAAAAAGGCACTATAGGGGCAGCAAGCATCTTAGCCAGTATTCGAAAGCGTAGGTGTGACAGGTGCAAGCCATCTCTTGCGAAGTAACATGGGTTGCTGAGCATGTCGTCCCAGGCTGACAGACACTGGATCCCCTTTGAATGACACCAGAAGCTTAGCCAATTGTTGAAATTGATCAGTTTTTCTTCATACTGAGGTACCATTCTTGTGAGGGCAGGATGCTACTCAGGGTCAGGGTCATACCAGCCTGGGCTACATGATCAGAGAGCTCTTCCATGTCTCTTTTCATGTAGTCCAGGGAGGTACGTCTCAGGTCATTCACATCAACATGAACAATGACAGAGTCATATTTGTACTTGTTCTGGAGTGACCTGAGTGCTTGTGTTATGTGGCAGATTCTGGCTTCCGACAGGCAGCTAACAGTAACCTTCTGCTTGTCCAGCCTAGTGAGTGGGACGTCAGTGTGCCTGACTATACAGTCACCTATTACTAGTGTGTTAGGTATGTTATTTCGCCTTAAGGGCTGTGATTGTGTAGCACACTGATTTTGTGTTTTATGTGTTGTCTGGTTTGTGACGGGAGGTGCAGGTTTTTTGGGTGTCTGCTTTGGAGGACCCTGATGCTTTTGCAGGTTTTTATTTAGAGCCTCCGAGTATGATTTTGTGTATTTATGTGTATTTTTTGCCAGTGCTGGTTTAGTAGGTCTGTGTGTGGCTGGAGGTGTGGTGCAAGTGTTAACCTTCTTCTCTTGACTGTCTGTTCCAGTCTTGGGGGAAGACAGCTTAGCCTCCAGTTTGGCTGTATAATTGCATCTCTCACATATGTTAGTGTTTTGTGGTAGGAGGAGAGGGTTGTCTGCGTACATGAGGCAGTTGTAACATTGCCTCAGGATACCCAGATTCATCAGCTGGACTGGAGAGTACACCTGAAATTGCCCTTTTGGTCATGCCTGAAGAGTAGGGTGAGCTGCTTAGTCACTTGGTTGGTGAGGGGTAAATAAAGAGCCTTGCCCTGCTGGGCAATCAAGTGTCAGGGTATATTAGTGCTTGCTATTAGGTCTGTGCAAGTGCTGGGCTGTAGGATGCTTTTTGAGTGCTTAGGTTGAGAGTTAGACTAGTTTCAAGGGAAAAACTGAAGAGGAGACTTAGTGGAGCTGGGAATAATTTAACCCTAGCTAACCGGCACTGCCCAGCACACAGGGGCGGCCCGTGCTATCGGACTGCTGGACTGCAGCCCCCTCAGAACGAAATAAAAATAACATTTTTTTAATTTTCGCGCATGCGCAGTAGTCCCGACTACTGCGCATGCTCCAGGCAGTCCGGCAGGGAACACATGGAGACGTCTGTGCACTTTTAAAGTGCACAGACTCGCTGGGATGATGTATCTGTGCCGGACTGCAACAGCAGCAGTCAGAACAGTCTCGTCGGGAGGTTGCTTTCAGGGATCTCACGGGTCTTTGGAGTATTGCGCGGGCAGGGCAGGATGTACGTTAGCTGGGTATTATGGAGAAGGAGAACGGACAGGTAAGTGTATGGTACTTTGTGTGTGTGTGTGTGTGTATGCCCCAGGTGCTCATGGTGGTGTGGTAGGGAATACCTCAGGCTTGAACCCTGTACTCTGTATGCAGTTGTTAAAGACTTGAGTTCCCTACCCACCACCATTTGTAAAAAAATTGCAGATTTTTGCCTCATATTTGATCTGATCTGTTCCTCATAATATCTGTGGTTTGCAAATGTCGCAAAGCTTGATATTTGATGGTGTAGTAGTAGCATTGTTGCCTTACAGCTGCAGGTTCTCAGGTTTGATTCTTGGCTGGGGTTCCTTTTTTGTGGGGTCTGTATCTTCTCCCTGTGTTTGTGTGGGTTTGCTTTTGTGTCCTCCCATGTTACAAAGACATGTCTGCATTATTTCTTCCTGGGCCTCTGCTGAAAATTGTTTTTTTGTTCCAAGTCAGACTGTCCTGATTAACAAATGTTAAATAAAATTGACAGGCATTTATTTGAATTTCAGGCTTCAGGTTTCTGAATGTTTAACTCCTTGCATATTTGATGGTGCAGTGGTAGTATTGTTGCCTCACAACTATAGGTTTTCCTGGTTTGATTCTTGGTTGGGGTGGCTTCTGTGTGGAGTCTGCATCTCCACCCTGTGTTTGGTGGATTTGCTCTGGTGCCCTGCCATTTTACAAAGACGTGTCTGCAGTATTAATCCCTGTGTCTCTGCTGAAAATTGTTTTTGTTCTGTCCCCGGTAAAATTGACAGGCATTTGAATTTCAGACTTCAGGTTTCTGAATGTTTACTTCCTTGCATATTTGATGGTGCAGTGGTAGTATTGTTGCCTCACAACTATAGGTTTTCTGGTTTGATTCTTGGTTGGGGTGGCTTCTGTGTGGAGTCTGTATCTCCTCTCTGTGTTTGTGTGGATTTGCTCTGGTGCCCTGCCATTTTACAAAGACGTGTCTGCAGTATTAATCCCTGCGTCTCTGCTGAAAATTGTTTTTGTTCTGTCCGCAGTAAAATTGACAGGCATTTGAATTTCAGACTTCAGGTTTCTGAATGTTTAATTCCTTGCATATTTGATGGTGCAGTGGTAGTATTGTTGCCTCACAGCTGTAGGTTTTCTGGTTTGATTCTTGGTTGGAGAGGCTTCTGTGTGGAGTCTGCATCTCCTCCCTGTGTTTGTGTGGATTTGCTCTGGTGCCCTGCCATTTTACAAAGACGTGTCTGCAGTATTAATCCATGCGTCTCTGCTGAAAATTGTTTTTGTTCTGTCCCCAGTAAAATTGACAGGCATTTGAATTTCAGACTTCAGGTTTCTGAATGTTTTATTCCTCGCCTATTTGATGGTGCAGTGGTAGTATTGTTGCCTCACAGCTATAGGTTTTCCGGTTTGATTCTTGGTTGGGGTGGCATCTGTGTGGAGTCTGCATCTCCTCCCTGTGTTTGTGTGGATTTGCTCTGGAGCCCTGCCGTTTTACAAAGACGTGTCTGCAGTATTAATCCCTGCATCTCTGCTGAAAATTGTTTTTGTTCTGTCCGCAGTAAAATTGACAGGCATTTGAATTTCAGACTTCAGGTTTCTGAATGTTTAATTCCTTGCATATTTGATGGTGCAGTGGTAGTATTGTTGCCTCACAGCTATAGGTTTTCTCGTTTGATTCTTGGTTGAGGTGGCTTCTGTGTGGAGTCTGCATCTCCTCCCTGTGTTTGTGTGGATTTGCTCTGGCGCCCTGCCATTTTACAAAGACGTGTCTGCAGTATTAATCCCTGCGTCTCTGCTGAAAATTGTTTTTGTTCTGTCCGCAGTAAAATTGACAGGCATTTGAATTTCAGACTTCAGGTTTCTGAATGTTTAGTTCCTTGCATATTTGAGGGTGCAGTGGTAGTATTGTTGCCTCACAGCCATAGGTTTTCTGGTTTGATTCTTGGTTGGGGTGGCTTCTGTGCAGAGTCTGCATCTCCTCCCTGTGTTTGTGTGGATTTGCTCTGGTGCCCTGCCATTTTACAAAGACGTGTCTGCAGTATTAATCCCTGCGTCTCTGCTGAAAATTGTTTTTGTTCTGTCCGCAGTAAAATTGACAGGCATTTGAATTTCAGACTTCAGGTTTCTGAATGTTTAATTACTTGCCTATTTGATGGTGCAGTGGTAGTATTGTTGCCTCACAGCTATAGGTTTTCTGGTTTGATTCTTGGTTGGGGAGGCTTCTGTGTGGAGTCTGCATCTCCTCCCTGTGTTTGTGTGGATTTGCTCTGGTGCCCTGCCATTTTACAAAGACGTGTCTGCAGTATTAATCCCTGCGTCTCTGCTGAAAATTGTTTTTGTTCTGTCCGCAGTAAAATTGACAGGCATTTGAATTTCAGACTTCAGGTTTCAGAATGTTTAATTCCTTGCATATTTGATGGTGCAGTGGTAGTATTGTTGCCTCACAGCTGTAGGTTTTCTGGTCTGATTCTTGGTTGGGGTGGTTTCTCTGTGGAGTCTGCATCTCCTCCCTGTGTTTGTGTGGATTTGCTCTGGTGCCCTGCCATTTTACAAAGATGTGTCTGCAGTATTAATCCCTGCGTCTCTGCTGAAAGTTGTTTTTGTTCTGTCTGCAGTAAAATTGACAGGCATTTGAATTTCAGACTTCAGGTTTCTGAATGTTTAATTCCTTGCATATTTGATGGTGCAGTGGTAGTATTGTTGCCTCACAGCTATAGGTTTTCTGGTTTGATTCTTGGTTAGGGTGACTTCTGTGTGGAGTCTGCATCTTCTCCCTGTGTTTGTGTGGATTTGCTCTGGTGCCCTGCCATTTTACAAAGACGTGTCTGCAGTATTAATCCCTGCGTCTCTGCTGAAAATTGTTTTTGTTCTGTCCGCAGTAAAATTGACCGGCATTTGAATTTCAAACTTCATGTTCTTCAGAATACATAGTAGCACAACCTTTTTTTCTAGCAATTTTCTAAGTTTATAAGATGAATATTTTAAATTTGTCCCTATTTTTGGGACTGTATTCCCCCATTATTGGCTTCGTCCAGGTTTTTGTGCTAAGGTTGACAGCTATGGCAAGAACTGAATTCACTGAATATGTTTGAGGGCTGTATTCCCTCATTACTGGGTTTGTCCAGGTGTTTTGTACTAAGAGGTTGACAGCTATGGTGAGAACTGAATTCACTAAATGATAGCCATTTAAGTTTCAGTCTTCCTCTCTTTTACAAAGCAGCTGATGTGGCATAGTGGTATGTTACTCTATTTGTTTTTTGCTCAGGGACCTTGGCTGTAAAATGTATGGTGGCAACACAACATTTTATTCTAGCAACTTTCCAAGATTATACAAGCAATGTTTAATGTGTCCCTGGTTTTTGGGCTTTTGCCCCCCCCCCCAATACATTTTGGCTTTTTCCAGTTTTCTTGAGCTGCGAAGTTGAGATGCAGTTGAGTATTGAGTAGATTTTACAAGGAGCTGAGAGCTGCAGGGGAATAGAAGTTTAGTGCTTTGCCTAGTTAATACTATAGCACAACAGGTTGTGTACTTGCTTTTGATGCAGAAGGCTGTGGGTTCTACTCCACACGGGTGGATGCTGCCATACTGAGAATGTTCTCCTTGGTGAAGATACTAACTATGAGTCTGTTATCAGTTTGCTATCCATTTCCTCTTGCAATATTATTACTAGCTTATCATTTTTAATGTAATATAGGCAATTTATTCCTGAGGGCAACAGACACTTTATTTTTCGATGAAACCATGAAATATAAAGGTGATTGCTAGCAGCAACCACTTCATTAGTTACAGATTTCTTTAATGTGGAATTATTTAGATGACTTACTTCAGAGATTGTGCATATTTACTGATAATGGACTGTAGAATTGTGCATATTTACTGATAAAGGTGGACTGTAGAATTGTGCATATTTACTGATAATGGTGGACTGTAGAATTGTGCATATTTACTAATAATGGTGGACTGTGGAATTGTGCATATTTACTAATAATGGTGGACTGTAGAATTGTGTATATTTACTAATAATGGTGGACTGTGGAAGTCTGAGTAGACTTTTTATGATAAATGTTCTCAACTGGGCAGTTTTGCCATTATGGGTGCATATGGTTTGTTTCATTGCTTACTGGAAAAATGTTCAAAACAAATTTAAAACACCCTCTAACAAGTGTACTGTATTGTACAAGGAATATAATTTTAGTACAATGAGGAAGGTGTATCAAAGAGCACATGTATGTTTCATATGCAAGGGGCCTATGATTTGAAAACAGCCCAAAATTAATCTTTATCTGCCACTGGCAAAATGTATTTTCTTTGAATGTGGGTTTCAATGCTGTTTCAATGAATGTGAGTTTCAAGGGCAGAGAAGTTTTAATGCTAAGTTTTCATTGTGAGACTGCATTGCTTTGTTTAACAGATGACTTAGTGTTTGTGCTGTAAAATACAAAATAAAACTTTCAAATGAAGTCCAACTCATCATAGAAGTAAAGCAGCATGCACATTAGTGTTTATGGTAAATGGAGTGAAATAGACAAGTAATGGTTCATTGGAATGGCTGCAGAGGCTCCATTCAACCATTATTTTGTCAGGGGGGAAGGGCAGCAAACTCAGACAGGCCCAGCTGAACTATACCTCCCAACTGTCCAGATTTTCAAAGAATGAATAGATTTTTGCTTCTTATTTTTGGTTTGTTCTTCATAAAATTTGTAGTTTTCTGGCAAATCATTTAGGAATGAAGTCACTAAATAATAAGTTTCAGACTTCATAACCTTCAGAAAAATGCATGTTAAAGTAAGAGCTGTTCTATCAACTGTCTCAATTTATACAAGAGCAATTTTAGTACTGTTTATATGTGCCCCAATATATTTGGCCTTGTTCAGATTTACTGCATTAACAGGTTGAGAGGTACATGCAAATAAATTGCTTTATAGAATTAGGCATAGCCAACCTCTCAACTGTCCCCAATTTTTGGCTCAAAATGTTGCTCTTCCCCCTAATAATCCCTCCGCAAAATAGCAATTTTGGAAGAAAACATGAAGGGTTTACAATTAAGAAATAACTGTAATAATCAAAGTTATAGATTACTTGAAATGCATGTAGATTCTTTTATTTTGTCAGCTGCTCAAGGTAGCAGTACTAATATTAAAGTGTCCCTTCTTTGGCAGGTAGCAGCTGTATTGTGTGTCTATTTTATATTTTTGCATCACATTTTTGGTCCATTTTTCATATAGTTGTGTTTTTTGGCAAATTAGTGACAAATCACTAAAGACTGAAGTTAGAAAATGACAGACATTTGAGTTTCAGATTTTATACCCTTCAGAAAATTCATACTAATGCAAGACCTATTCTATTATCTTTCTAAGTTTATTAGAGCAATATTTAAAAATTGTCCTTATTTTTGGGCCTTTGTCCCACTTCTGTGTATGGCTTTGTCCAGATTTCTTGCTCTTGAGGTTGAGAGGTATGACAAATGCGTCAGGGCCATCACAGTCAGCCAGAGAGATTTCAAATTGTGACATGCTTGTTGCACCCCACTCCCCCATGTAGTGACTCTGGATGTGTCCAAGCAAGGCAAGGAGTAGTTGTATCTACCTTGGATGGGGAGGACACACTGCATAAGTACTACAGTGGCTTTTCATCTGTCCTTGACTTTGCAGAATGGTCTGGTTTCTGTCATATTTTTGTACTGTTGATTTATGCTTATTACTCAGATTTATGCTTATTACTCAAAGTGCCAAGAACCATTCCTCTTGTGGTAGACAGGTTACCTATGGCTTACCACTCCCACTGATAAGCTAGAAGGCTTTCCTCCAACACAGAAAGGATTGCGGGGTTTAGAAGCTTACCAACTGTCCTGGATACAGCAACTCTGTATCTGGACTAGGCTAGTTACAGGAAAGGTGGGAAACAAGCGCAAGTGCGACTTTTAAACCAGAAAGTTGAAAGAGATGGGAAAAAACTGCCCAAACGGCCAATCGCTACAATTTCTGGGCCAGGAACCACTCTTCTTGAGGTAGATAGGCTACCTAATGCTTACCACTCCTACTGATAAGCTAGAAGGCTTCCCTCCAACACAGAAAGTATTGGGGGCTCAGAAGCTTACAAAGAGTCCTGGGTACAGCAAATCTGTACCTGGACTAGACTAGTAACATGAAAGGCAGGAAACAAGCACAAACACAGGCTTTTAAATCAGAAGGTTGAAAGAGATGGAAAAGCGTCTCAAACAGCCAATAAACTATAATTTCTGGGCCAGAAACCACTCCTCCTGTGGTAGATAGGTTACCTAGTGCTTGCCACTCCCACTGATAAGCTAGAAGGCTTCTCTCCAACACAGAAGGCCTTGGGGGGCTCAGAAGCTTACCAGCAGTCCTGGTTACAGCAAATCTGTACCTGGACTACACGAGTTACAGGAACGGTGGGGACCAAATGCAAACATGGGCTTTTAAACCAGAAAGTAGAAAGAAATGGAAAAACTGCCCAAACGGCCAGTGAACTACAATTTCTGGGCCAAAGCCCACTCTTCCCATGGTAGAGGAGCTACCTAGCTCTTACCACTCCCACTGATATGCTACAAGGCTTCCCTCCAACACAGAAAAGCTTGGGATGCTCAGAAGCTTACCAACAGTCCTGCATACAGCAAGTCTGTATCTGGACTAGACTAGTTACAGGAAAGGCA
>NC_056734.1:402775019-402795019 GCF_019279795.1 Protopterus annectens | reverse complement strand
TGATGCTTTTTTTTTTCTCTCCCTTCATAAATTTAGGCCACTTAAAGTGTGCCATGTAGCATATACTTATTATAGCTGTGTGCGCTCTCTTACTTAAGTATTTCCCACTCTGAAACTTTCAAAGGAGCTACTCTCCATAACCTTGTCCAATGATCTTATGGTGCAGACGTTGACACTGCATCAGTACAATCTACACTCAGGAATAATCAAATCAGGTGTCTGTTCTCTTTTTCCTTCAGTAGCGATAGTACAGTAGTGAAAAGAGGAATTTACCTACAGATATGGTTGCTTGAAGAGAATGCCTGTTTCGTGAGTTAGATGTGCACAAAATGTATATACGTATACACGCGCACAACACGCACACACACATGTGCATAAAATGTATACATGTACACACACACACACACACACACACACACACACACACACACACACACACACAAACTGAGCATAAAATGTATATATGTATATGCACCACACATGCACATACATACTCAAACGTACACAAAATCTACACACATACACAGACACAAGCATATGCATATCTGAATAGAAAAGTGTGTGTGTGTGTGTGTGTGTGTGTGTGTGTGTGTGTGTGTGTGTGTGTGTGTGTGTGCATGTGTCTGAGTTCAAAGAAGGTGTAGGCTATGCACCCTACCTATCAGTGGCCGGCACTATAGCTGCTTGGTGGGCAACTGAACACATGCATAGGGCACACAGCATGAGCAAGCTATACACATTGCTGTGCATATGCACACACACACACACACACACACACACACACACACACACACACACACACACACACACACACACACACACACACACACACACACACACACACACACACACACACACACACACACACACACACACACACACACACACACACACACACACACACACACACACACACAATCACATTTGCCTGCATGTTTCCTGCAAACAACAGGTACCACTCTGTGTGATTGCTTGAACTCAAGAGTGGGCAAAGTATGTCATAAAACTATGACTCTGCATACATCTCTTTAGCATTCATGTTTTCTAGGCACTGAAAGTACCAGGTGTAGCCACTTAATACAATATTGCTGCCTCCCACCCCCATTGTACAATGTTTGCTGAAAGTTATTCCTTTTACAGTAGCATGATCACAGGTGAGGCAGAATACTGTGCAGTGCCCAGCCAACTACAATTTATACTGCAGGTATCAAACAGCTGATAGCATTAAGGTAGTTCAGGTGTAGTGGCAGATTAGTAAATAGATGTTGAAATGAGGATATTAGCTAGGAAGAAAGCATTGCCTGGAGTGTATAGTGACAGCATAAATATAGAAAAATTTACTCACTTTCTCTTTGAATTGTGAAAAAACAAAGAATAGTCACTTGGAGCACATAATGTTGTTCTGCCCAGTTTTAAGAGAATTCTACTGAGTGCATGTGTGTGCTTGTGTGTGGGATGGAGAGACTGTTCTGATGACTTTGTAGAACTGGTTGTGAAAATGAGGAAACAGGAGCAGTGAGGCTGCAAGTGTGAGAAAGTCATAAAGATGCAAACAGTAACAGCTGTCACAGTATTTGGGGAAGGGATGCTGAGTGTACCTGGTTAGTTCTGCAAAAAGGAGCAAAATATTATCTTTTTATCAATAGCCAACTGTTAAAAATCTGAATTTTCAGCCATTTTTTTTTGAAAATGTCAGTTGATCAACACTGGATGCTTTGAGAGATATTTCTTCTAACCCTCATGTAGTTTGTTATAATAGTAGCATATCAGAGAGGGGATGGGAGGATTATACTCTGTTTGGATGTGGAGGCCGCTTCAGGGTTGCCAGACGTCCCTATTTGGGCGGGACTGTCCCGAGATCAGCAGCCTGATCCCGAGTTCCGCCCTGCTGGTTTAAATCCCGGCCAGCCTCCACTTTGTTTGTTTTTTTTTTTTTTTTTGATTGTCCTGTATACCTGGCATATGGGCCAATCAAAAATTGCTAAACACGGAGCTTCTTAAACACGAGAAGCTCCGTGTTTAGCGATTTTTGATTGGCTCATATGTCGGTATATGGGCCAATCAAAAATCGCTAAACACGGAGCTACTTGTGTTGAATGCGGTACTGCAATGCATTAAACACGAGAAGCTTTGTGTTTAGTGCAGAGCTACTGAGCTACTGTTCTTTAATGTGGAACTGTGTTCCGCATTAAAGATCTTTTTTTTTTGGTCTTCACTTGCCGTGAGAGACCTTCTTTTTTTTTTGTCCCTACCTGGGGGGCTGGAAATCTGGCAACCCTGGGTCGCTTTGTCCCCACACAAAAAAGCGCAGTAATCAAATGCAGTTTTGATAGTGCAGCAGTTGAGTGGGTCTGCATTTTGCCATTGTTTTCTTAAAATGAATGTGAACACATTCTTTACAACAGAGTTAACAAACTGCTTGATTGGTATATTTGCAGACAATGTGACTTTGCATGCTCAGTATCTGACCAGCGGAAACTCCAAAGTCAGCTAGATACACTGGTTGGAGGGCTGCAACTAAATAATGTTCAATTAAACAAACAAATGTAGTTTTCCCCTTGGGAAACCAAGCTCTAGGTTTCCATATTCTCTTGATTGTACTTTAATTAAGGAAAGTGACAAATCTGTAGATTTGGGTACAAGTGTGAATAATATAATAAAAATGTTTTGTTGTACTGAATACATTAAGAACCATAACATCTAGGGCTTTAAAATTTTGTTTGAAATCTATAAATCTACAATTAAACTTATTATAAAGAATGGAGCTTGTTTTTCTATCAATTCTTGGAATTATATTGTTAGACTGGAAACGATTGCAGACATTTCTCACAAGCAGAATAAAAAGAGATAAAAACTTACAATATGGGGAACAATTAAAGAAACTTAATTTGTTTTCACGCTGTTACAGACTGTTTAGAGGAGATCTAATTTGGATATATAAAAGTTTAAAAAACAACATTTTCAGTTTGATGTGTGAACATTCATCCAGATATAATATGTTTTTAATAAAACTGAACAATACAGACACAAAATTGGGAAGATTTTTTTTTTATTCCAGAACAGGGAAAGGTGGAATATGCTGCTTTTAAATGTTAGGATGGTAAAAACAAATCTGGATTCTTTCAAAAAGGTAGTTGATAAATGTGTGAGAAAAAGGACCTACTAAACTTTAAAATCATGGCATTTGATGGGTAGTGAACATCATATGAGGTCTCATACCCTTTTATGCCATTGCAACACTATATAAGACAGAATGAGAAGTCACACCATTACTTCCCTAGCACTGACTAGATAATCCTGCAGTACATTGCCTCAGTGTTATCACAGGTGGATGGTGCCAATGGCAGCTGGGTTATGTCAAAGGCTTCACTCATGTCAGCAGTATGTGGCATGATATCAACCAAAGTTAAAGAGGCAACTGCTAACTTTCTAAGCAATAAGTAAGTGTCTGCATTACTAAAAATCACTTATATTCATGTAGTCTGTACACAGATTTTGTTCAGTGGCAGTAGTTCTGTAAAACAGATGACACTTGAGAAAAAGAACTGAAAGAGGGACTTTTGTTGAAAAATAGGTGGCTGCTGCAAAGGGAGAACCTTCTTTTCTGCACAGTAAAGTAAATTCAGATAACAGTAAATCAGAGAAATAAAGATCTCATGTGGGATGCCATTTTGAAGATTCAGAGTCACTGTTTCAACCCTTAAAAGATAGTGTTGACTGAGTCGCTGTCATATACTCACAGTTGCAGTTATGAAAAAGGAGGATATTAAAGTCATACAAAAGCAAGTGTCTAATAACTGCTATGGTTAAGTATAATCCATTTTAGTAGTGATAAAATGTCTAATCCTAATCCTATGTGGTAGCTGGACAGGATTGCTCAGAGATAGTAACGACATACACAGAAAGAACTTGGAGAATAACGTATATTTGAGAAAAAGTAACATGCTTTAAATTCCAGTGAGGTATAATTAGGGACTTTCTGAAGCAGTATGACATCTTTGCTGATCAGAAGACTCACCTTACCTGACAACATGAGTAATAGAAAAGGAATTAAGGTAATCAGATAGCTGAGTCACTGTTTAACATTCTCATTTAGAACTTAAGAGACAAAAGAAGTTCACCTAACAAATGAAAAAAAAAAATTTTTGTTAAATCCATTTTAGGGGTAAAAGGTTTAGGCCTGATGCAACCAAAGCTAATATTATACTGTCTAACACAGTTACAGTTATTTGTATTTTGATAAATAAGAGACTAAAGAAGAACATGAATATCTTAATATGTTTCAGATTGGCCAACATTCATATAATAGTCTTCAAACTGTCACTTTATAGTTAATTTAATTTTTGAAATTAGAAAATTTGCCAAGTAGATGTCAGAAACTTGGATTTCAAAGGACACTTGACAGTGGTGATTGCACTGCGTCATATTGTTGGATAAAGTAGGGCATGACCAGTTAGGAATTGCAACCATGTAAATGCTGAGAGGATCCTGACTGAGGGAATCCCACAAACTTTCATACTTTGTCATTTCCCGCTCCTTTACTAACACAAATGATTCACTTTACCACCTATCCTATTCCATACTAGATTAATGATGTTAAGGTGGGTAAGATTAGGTGTTCTGTTCATTAACTATGTGCGCTGTGGTGTGCAATGCCTTGTTCAATTCATAAAAAAATAGTACATGATAAAACAAGACTGCACAAGATCAGCTGTGCAGTCCCACTCTACTGTGTTAGTGTAAGGCTTCACTCACTAATTCCTTATAGTAATGAGCCCATACCCTGCTTGTATACCATTCCATAGGCCAATACCATTGTGGTACTGGCTAATCATGGTTGCGTAACCTCCTAGACAAAAACTGCAGACTGCACAATGGTGCTTTGCTTGGTATTTCAGCCATCACCTTCTCCTGTTGGCATGATGCTCAGCATACAGTACAAAGCAATACATGTGTGCTGAAAAATTACATTCTACACCACCAATGCATGGCAGGAAAAGAAGCTATGCTAGTTACAGAGTTCCCTGCAGTATAGATATTTCTGCTACTACAATCAAACATGACCTGCCCTCAGATAGTGATGCTGACATAATCCACCAATAGCAGCACACACACACAGTACCAGATCTTCCCAATCATAATAATGTAGTAATGCAACCCAGTCTGCCACCATGACAACTGACTGCAAATTGTTCATGAATCATAGTCAAGACAGAGGGACATAGTCTGCTGAAGTAAGGCAGCATAACGTTTGAAAGAATGCCTTAGAAAGCACCCGCATATAGCCACTTGGCAAGGCATCCTGGCAGCCTTAAGATGGTGATCTCTTTAGTGCTGACAGGTAGCACTTACTCCAACACATCTGGATTCTCCTGATTATAGAAGAATCTGGAATACTAAAACATATCAGGTGCTCCTGTATAACATTCAGGAACACGGGAAGGGAAAGGTGTGCTCCCCATCTATGAACCACGGTAGTCCCTGGCAGTCTACAAAGTACAAAGCAAAAGATGATTTTTTGCATCTGTGCCATGTGTTCATAAATACCAAGGCTCATCTTCATCTATGGACATCGTTATTCCCCAAGAAATTTTAAGTGTGATTAGTTAACATCACACACTTAGCTTCTATAACGTTAAAAACTGACTCATGGCTCAGATTTGCAAAATAATTAATCTTGTGAATAACTCTAGGTGGAAGGCTGCTGTGATATACATCTGGATAGTACAACTGACCCAGATCTTGTACTTGGTGATCATAATAATAGTAATCAAATATGCTGGGTGATATGATACTAAGATATTTTCTGTCAAGGAGCAAACACATTGCTATTGTTATTGTTACTGTTTTTTAGGAGTAATTTGGTATGTGTGCTACAAGTTTTCCCCCAGATAAAGGGGAACAGATTTAAATCAGGGGAACTGAATAACAGTTTATCAAGTGTACTAATGGAAAATACTCTGAAAAAGTGCCTGCTCTTGACATGACACACTTAGTAAATAACTGATTTTTTGTTTACACAGACTAAGATACTGTACAACTGTATACTCATATTTATTGAAAGGTTTATTGAAACAAGCCGACCAAGCATTATCATTAAGATTTTTTACATTTTCTTTATAACACAGGTTACTGTCAGATATACTGCACTTCTTCAGATGACTCAAATTACAAAATGGCCACCAGACAGTTCTTTACAGTCACCTTTATCTAGTTTCAAACTTCATCCTTGATAAAACATTTTTCCTGTATTGAAGCATTCTTTGTTTGCATCCTTATATCATTCGGAGTAAACCAGTTCCTCAGCAGACTGAAATGTTCTTTCATTGATAATATATTATGTAATTTCTTCTGCTGTGTTAGCCATTTCCCTTTAGCAGGTTTATTGTCTTCAATATCGGTATATATTCAACTGTGTATGATATTTCAACAAGCCTCTATTGTCAATACCATTTGTTACAAAAACATTCAGAAGTATAATACTGGACAGCACAGTTGTACATTAGTAATGTTGTTGCCTCACAGAAAGAGGTTCTCCAGTTCAATTCTAGGCTAGAGTGTCTTCTGTGTGGAGTCTGCATGCCCTCCCTGCATTTGTCGGTTTTCTCTGGGTACATCGGTTTCCTCCCACATTAAAAAGACATGCGTCTGGAGTGTTTCTCCCTGGACCTCTGCTGAAAATTGGCTTCATTCCATGTTGGACTTTCCCGTTACATAAATAAAATTTTGTTCCACACAAGCGCATTCTGTTAAGCTAATTATACTTGTTTACAGCATATTTCTTTTCTGTACTTTCAGATGCTGTGTTACATGCTGTTTCTAAAAATATCACACTGTTACTATGATAGAAAGCAGTTTTACCCAACCTCTGTTACTGTGAAACAAAAACAGTTCTACCAAATTATATATACATTTCTATTAATTGCATGTTATTACTAAAAGGGAAACCAGTTTTACTTTATATAATTTTATCAGTTTTCATTGACATTATTCTGTTTTACTGCTCCTAACTTACCAATTAACCAAATGTCATAATTCTAAGGATTTAATGAGATGTCAGAGGTTTATTTTCAGTAATACCAAAAACAGGAGTGCAGATAACTTGGAGAGTAACTACAAACTTGCTTCAGACCAGTTAAAAAGAATTTTTTTATTATTCCACCGCCAATGCACATACACCATTAATGCCTTATGTTCCACCATGCGTTTTCGTCCTCATTCATTGGACTTCATCAGATGCTCTATCAAAATTCTTTGATTATATTTATACTGATTCTAAAAACACTAAACCAATAAAATTCCCTCATTTTATTTAAACAGACAAATAATCTTACATTTGGGCTCATGAATATTAAACATGTGTACTTTCCTTTCCGCTCGTGAATGTTACCATATTTAAAAAAATATATATGTAAAACTTTATTAAATACAAATCACATATATACTTTCCTCCAATATTCCCCAAAAATTACCATAAAAAGCCTTTTATACATCTAAAATACTATAAAACATAGGAGAATGAATATCTTTTTGTAAAAAAGGATGTTTAATTAATTCCTTTTGAATCCTGCATTTTCTCAAGCAACAGTGCCACCTTCTGTCATACCAAAGTATTACATACGTCTTATTTTCTTTCACAATTTAGCAGACCTTAATTTTAAAAGTGGTAATATAAACAGGTAATCATTTAAGCCTGGGGTTTTACCTGATTCTAAAGTTACTTGCCACCATAACTCCTTACACCCTATTTTCTCTTCCCATGGGCCACCCCTGATATCATTTTTAATTTGTTCCAGGACAAAAAAGAGGAATTTATAACCCTCGCACACTTTTGAATGCTTAAATAGTATGTTTGTTTCTTTCCCTTTTGATATATCATAAATATGTTTGTATATTCTCCTCTTTAAGGTTCTCTCTGTTTTGCCCACGTAGAAGGAATTACATTTCTGACAAATGGCAAGATATACTAACCTCTTAGACTCACAGTTATAATACCCTTTACTTATTACCCATCTTTCTCTACTTTCTAGGAAAATTTTTTCCTCATTTATGATGTATTCATATTGGTTGCACCGTCCACATTTATAGGTACCTAATTTCCTTCCATTTCCTATACACAGATTTCTTTTATTATTTTTATTCTTATTTTCTAAAATATCCTTTATACTACTTGAGTTTTTAAAAACCACTTTAGATGTTATTCTAGATATGTCCTCTAAATCTGTGAAGGAAACAAATCGTTCCCATTCTTTCTGAAAAATTGTTTTTATGTTATAATTTATTGCATTATATTCTAAAACAAGTGCTTGTTGAAAATCACCGTTACTATTTATATCTTTGTTTTCACTTTCATTATTTTAATTGAATTTCATAATCCCCTTAATTGGCTTAAATTTGTTAATCCTCCCATTTTCCACTTCAGATCTAATGTTTTTAACAAAGTCCTTAGGGTACCCCCTTTCTATGAACATTTTCTCCAATAAATTACACTCATTAATAAAATCACTATTCATACTAGTCATACACGACCCCCTAACGAATTGTCCTTTCACTATGTTCCTCTTACAATGTGCAGGATGTGCATATTATAGTGAAGGAAAGAATTACAAAAAGTAGATTTCCTATGGACCCTAGTTTCTAATGTATTGTTTACTTTATATATTTCTAGGTCCAAATATTGTAAATTATCATACGATGTTTTGTAAGTAAATTTAAGGAAATCTGTAGTCTTACTGATATACTCCATGAATTCTTCAAATTTTTGATTACCCCCGTCCAAAAAATAACTATATCATCTAAAAACCTATTATATAGAGTCCAACAGGAATTAAAGTTGGAATCCAGGACATATGTTTCCTCCCACTTAGCTAAAACTAATTTTGCAAAGGTAGGGGCACAGGCTGCACCCATGACCACCCCTTGGATTTGTTGAAAAATTCTCCATTGAAAATCAGAAAATTATTTTTCAGGACCATTTCCATAAGTCCTGTGCTCACTACCTTTTCTCTGTGGGTTAAATCTTTATCTTGAAACACAATGTCCTCAAACATTTTCATTCCTGTCACATAAGGTATGGAGGAAAATAGGCCAACTATGTCTATAGTGACAAATAGTAAATTTTCAGTGTATAAATTTGGAGTAATTTCTCTTAGTAGGTCCCAAGAATCCTTAAGTATAACTTTCTTGTTAACCCAAATATGTTTTGTTTTAGTATCTACATATTTTGCTAAAGGCAATGTTTTCGAGCCATCAGCAGATACTATTGGTCTGAGTGAGGGGTCCTCAGAATTTTTGTGGATCTTGGGGATTCCAAATATTATTGGGATTTTTGTTTTTTCAACCTTCAAATATGTATACATCTTTTTATCAATGGTACCTTCATGGACCATATCTTCTAATTCCATATCTATTCTATTATAGGCCAAATTCACTTCATTCTTAGAAATGCAAGTATATTTAATTTCATCCCTAAGTATTTGGTTCATTTTCCCCTCATACTATATAATGTCCATAATTACAATCCCCCCTCCCTTATCCGGTTTCATAATTCTCACATCAAAGTTAGATTTTAATTCATCCAAAATTTTGTTCTCTTCCCTACTAAGGTTCATCTTAAGTTTGATTCTCTTTTGGGAGTCCCTAATTTCTTTTTCCAAAACACCCTCCAAGTTTTTTAACTGTGGATGCATGGGGGGGTTGAAAGTAGTTTTCCTTATTAAACCTTGATTAGTATTAACTGTATTTTTTATATTATTTTTTGAAAATAACATTTCTAAATTTACTTTCCTCAAAAACAATTTAATATCCAGAAATGTTTTTGTTAAATCCCCTTTAACATAAGGGATAAATTTAAGTCCCTTCCCTAAAAGGTTGAAATGTTCCTTAACTAAGGGGACATTACTAAAGTTGTAAATAGAAAAACCATTATAAGTACTTCTGAATCCTTTCACCTCTATTTCTTGATCAAAATGTTCAGTAATGCAACTTCTGCCTGCTTTATTAAGAGTATTAGCTAGCTAGAACTGTCCTCTTCCTGTCATAAGATAATGACTGAGGCACATATCACCAGCAGTGCTATGTAGGCAATGCCTCTGTGCCAAGTAGTGTGATAGATATTCTGTGATTCATAGACATGATAAAGCTGCTATGAGCAACATTTCATTAGAGGCTTTTTATTATGTATCTGAATCAAACAGTAACACACCTAGTGCTAGTGTTCCCCTTATGAACCCATGCAGTGAAGTTGCACAGGCACTTTTAACACACACAGATACACACACACACACACACACACACACACATACACATGCATACATTAACATTTTTGCTTGCCAATACTGTACAGTTCTCAAGGAAATCTTCAACACCAATACAGATGAGAGAGCAAATAAAACTGAAATTACGATAAAATTCCTGTTCCCCTGTGTATTTTTTTTCTCTTTTTATTTAATGTACTGTATGTAGACATGACCCAAGGCCCACTATATAGCTATGAACCTGTTATGTAACAAAAAGTAATACAGCTGGAGTTGTACAGTATTACAATACAATGTTATTCAATAAAACACATGACATATTTTAACACTCACAAAAATTACCTTCATAAGTCAGAGAACTGTATTTCCCAGTTAAATTAGATTAAAGACAAAATTCATCTGTACTAACAGCTCCATATGAAATTTCTACTAAGTGATTCAGTTGAGATGCAAGCTGGTGAAAACTGGATAAGGACTTAAGGTTTAGTGGAAATCAGTTCCACATTTTGAGTAGGAGAACATCTTTACAATGCATTTCAATGAATGTCATGTGATGACATAACTGGAGTGACATGATGGAAGGCATAGAGGATGATATTTATATTTAAATGCCATAGCATAGATAACAGTCTTTTTAGATCTCTTATTCTGCACTATAGTGTAGACATCAAGCTTTCAGGGTAACTTAGCCTGATTCACACTGATGTTGCACGTTAGTATCAAGGGATGTTCCAAAGGATGAAGAAATCTTATTGCACATAGCATAGCTCTCTACTGTCACTTAGACACATCCTGCAAAATAAGTGCCTTGTATAGAAGATTTAGCTTCTTGTCTGTATATTGCCTTAACTAGACATACACACATGCACATGTGCTAGAGACATCACAAGATGCATGTGAGAGACAAACCTTTGATGTCACTATATACTGCAATATAATCTACACTGAAGTCTAATTTCAGAATGCAGTGTTCAAAATATTACAGCATGAAAAATGTTCTTATCATTATTGCATCCATTAATTGCAATGTAGCTATCTATGGTATGCTTACAAATAGTAATACAGATAAGTCCAAGTCTCTTTTTTCACTTAAGTATAACATTTCTTTCTTTACAGAAGTACTGGGTCATTCTCAAGAGTGATAAAGTCATCAATAGGTAAGTGAAAGACACTCAGCAGTATCATTGGTACGGTAAATATATCAGAAAACACTTTGTAAGAAACAGCTGTTTTGCAGAACTACCAGATTAATTTTAGGACAGATTAATTTATTAAGTGGAGCAAGTTATTCTGAATTTCTCATGCATTAGCCTGAAAAGCCCATAATTTTATTGCTATTTTTGAAAGTGAGCTTAGAGTAAAGATGACCGTATAAAGAACATGGAAATGTATGTTTTCCTTTTGGCATTCAAATAATAATGCTAGTTAAAAACATCTTATTGCTAAGCTATTCTGCTGTTCTGGACAATGACAGACGTACTTTTTATTTTTTCACTGGGTAAGTAGGCTCGTCTGAGTATAATTTTTAGCCTTCACCCAATCAGGGGAGCATGACAAATGCAGAGATGTTACAGGACCAAAGGCAAGGATATTACATAATCATTTGAACAAATATCAGTAAATGTGTAATGACTTAAACAAATGCAGGGATATTAGATACGGTTTTCACTAAGACATTGCAAAGCACAACAGTTTGAATAAGATTTACCAGTTTTAGCTAATCAAAAACTAAGTTAATTGAAAGTCTACCTGCTAACATTATGAAAACAAAATGTGCAAAGCATACAGAGCAAGATTCTTAGCTAGAATCAAGAACACGCTAAAAAGTCAAAACAGTGGTTTGTTTAAAGGTATGGGCGCCAGTCAAAAAACACTGTGACTGATAGTTTTAGAGTTGCAGGGTGCCTAAATATTGAAAAAAAAAACAAATATGTGTTTCCATAAGGTAAAGAAGATAGTGATAGATTTGATATGTGCATGAATGGTAAAAAAATAAGCAGGTTACAGGTGATCTGATTACAAAACTTAATAAATAACTCAATGAGAGAATTCCATAGGCAGCATTTATTTTATGTGAGTGGAAGCTGTCAATATTAGCTCCATTTGAAGTGTATTCCTAAAAATATTATGCATACTCTGTCTCCTTGTAATTGTATTTCCATTTTCTTTTGATACAAATTCTAATGCCCTTTAATAGTGTAACAGAAAAATACAGTCCATTTGGGTTCATTCTATAAATATGCTCAGTGTTGATTTCCACTATGTAAGCATATTGCATTGTGTAGTCTTTATTCACAACATGCTACTGCTCATTAAAGGAACAATGAGAGAAAAGCTCTACAGCCAATACAAAGCATCTATTTCTTACAGTTAGCCAACCGGAAGGCATGCTCAACAAGCAAATCATAGTCTGTTACACTCATCACTGCACCTGCCAAAATCAGTGATGTTTGAGAAAAGGTAGTGGTATACAGCCCACAAATAATGGCACTTTTTAAAGTCACACACTTTTTTTTTCACTTCACAGATGCATTTTAATTAAAGTTCTCTTACTCTTATCATCTTGTAAAAATTAACACTATTAATATTTGATAAAAAGATCCCTGTTTTGGGAGTATTGGGACCTTTGTTACTTATTGTTTTTGGCTCTTTCCCTGGTTCTTGATATAAACTATAACTTTCACTCTGTAATACCTTAACCTTTTGTAATAGAGGCCCATTGGACATATGTAAATAACCCATTCAGGATGTACTGTGTTTTAGCAACATGGGTTCTAAATACCCATGACTTTTTATTTTTTAAACCTTTATGGGTGTATTTAGGCCACTAAAGCTAAACCCCTCTAGCTATGGACATGCATGTTTTGGCCTTTATGATTCATCAGCACAACATAAGTGGATTGCTTAGTTATACTTTAGAAACACCTAGGTTCAAATCAAGACTGGTGTTCTTAAACATTAAGGTGCCTGCAAAATATCCCAAATAACTTCCAATCCAAATGGTAAAAAGGTCACACAGACAAACCATTCAGTAAAAACTGCAAGAAAAACTCAGCCAAGCTAGAGCTTGTACTGTGTAGTACCTTAAACTTCCTGTAGTGGAAGCCAATCAAGTGTATGCAAATGGCCTTTTAAGCGCATACAGTGTTTCAGCTGTATGGCTTCTGAATGTCAATGACGTTTTACTTTTTAAACTTTTATAAGTATATTTGGTCCAATAAAGCTAAACATCACTAATTATGGACATGCAGGTTTCAGCTGTGTTAGTGACCTCATCAGCACAGTATAAGTAAATCGTTTGACTATACTTTAGAAACACCTAGCTCCAAATCAAGCCTAATGTCTATAAATATTAAGGTGTTGCAAAATTATTCCAAGTCAAAAGGCAAAAGTTGACACAGACAAACCATTCAGCACAAATTGCAAGAAAACTCAGCCAATTTACATAGTTTTCACTGTGTAATATCTTAAACCTCCTGTAAAATAACAAAAGGAAAGGTTAGGGATGGGGCTAACAGACATTATTAAGGTGGGCAGGGGGCTAATGTTGCACAATGGTGCTATAACAGAAGAGATATTTCTGTTTTGCTGCACTCTGGATCGTGTTATTCCTCAACATTTCTCTTGTACAAAAAATTCATTTGGATGTGTCTAATCTCCCTTTTAGCTAAACTATTAGTATCAAAGCCTCTAGGACTGAGCACTTAGCTTTGGTGGTTAAACATTTTTTAAACCAGTGCTGAATACAGATTCCTCAATTATAAAATATTATTTTGATTTTATTTTTAAACTCATGAATGTTAGGTTTGATATGAACTAGACGATTTTCACTTTTGACATTAAATCTCTTTACATCAGGACACTGATATAAAATATGTTATTTACTATGTTAACAAAGGTCATTCAGTTAATGTTGAAATTCATAAATTTCAATGCCTTGTATCAACTGATCCACACCCCCACCAAGGGCAGCAATATCCTAGCCTGGTCATTACCAACATGGGCAACTAGTGTTCCACACCAGAGGTCAATTCCTCATTGGTCAGATGCAACCACAAGCTAATCACCCTAGACAACCACATCCCACCCCCACCTCCCATTAGGGAAACCACTGTAAAAACTTTCTCCAAAGCCAACTTCACGCTTCTTAAGACAGAAGTGGCAAAAATCAAGACACCCATGCAGACGGACAATAAAGATACGACTGCTGAATCCTACACAAATGCACTTTATAAGCACTTACACAAGTACATGGATTGTGCAATCTATAACAGAACTAAGATGCTAGCCTCCAAAAAAAGGAAGCCAATCTGGTGGTCCCCTACCTCAAACAAACTCTACAACAGAAGAAAGAAACTGTTGCAAAAAAGATTAAAATCCCATGATTGGAGGAACTCCCTGGTCAGCCTCAGTAAAAACTGAGATCCCTCATAAAATCCTCCAAAGCTAGTTATGAAAACAAAATTGCCACTGATTCTAAAGACAACCACATTCTATAGCATTCTATAGCTATGTCAAGAATCTCAATGGCAACACTCAGATCTGCTGTGAGTTACAGCACAATGGCACTAAATATACAGAACCAACTGATATTGCCAACATCCTGGCAGATAGGTTCAGTGCTAACTTTACGCCCCTCTCACCCCCTAAAGAGCCCATCTCTATACTGGAAGAATGCAAAGTTCCTGTAATCACGGCTGCACAGATAAAAACCACACTCTCCAAAGTCAAGAACACAGCATCCATGGGACCTGACAACATACCAGGCTGCATTCTACATGAACTACAGAACGAATTGGCAGCCCACCTAAGTACCATGTTCAATCATAGCCTCACTTCAGGCTTTGTGCCCACTGAATGGTGCACAGTGATGATTATTCCACTCCATAAAGGGGGAGCCACCACTGACCCTGGGAGCTACTACCCCATTAGCCTGATGAGTCTGGTCTGCAAGGCTATGGAACTTATCATCATGGAAGTTATAAACAATGACATTGGTAATCTCCAAACTCTGGACCCCACCCAGTTCTGGTTTGTAAAAGGCAGATCATGTCTCCTAAACCTGACAGACTTCTTTGAAGCGGTAACCAAAGCCGTAGATGAGGGTAAGGTGATTCACAGAGCCTATCTAGATCTCGCAAGGCTTTTTACACCATCCCCCACTCTGGAATGATAGATAAACTCACTAAACTAGGTATAAATCCCTATGTCACAAGATGGGTTGTCAACTGGCTCACTGACAGAGCCCAAACAGTGAAAGTAGCAGACTCCAAATCCGGCTTCAGAACAGTGACAAGTGGAATACCACAGGGTTCAGTCCTGGGTCCTCTCCTGTTGGTATCTACTTCTCAGAAGTACAGGCTAATCAGAAGGCCTTTGGCTAATGAAGTTTGCAGATGACTGCAAACTAGGAGCCATAATTGAAACTCCTAATGATGTGGACATCCTACAAAAGGGCCTCACTGAGACAGATGCCTGGTGTCAAAGCCATGGCCTCAGGCTCAATGCCAAAATGTGCATTGTCATCCCATTTGGTAAAAACTCTGTACCCATGAGCTACCACATAGGCGGTAGTCTACTTAACACCGAATGGTGATAAGAGACCTTGGGACACAGGTGGACAGTAATCTCTCCCTTGATAATCACATCACCACAGTAGTCAAGAAATCCTTCTACGTGGCACACCTCATCACAAAAGGTTTCTCATCCAGGAAAAAAGAGGTCATTGTGCCCCTCTACTTGTCACTCATTAGACCCATTATAGAGTACAATGCCCCTTTAGGTATGTACCTCACAAGACATCTACAACTAGTAAGGCCACAGAAATACCTCACAAAGAGGATTACCGGCCTCAAACAGATGCCCTACACAGACCGTCTCAAAAAACTCCAGCTTTACTCCATCGCATATCGCTTACTCAGAGGCGATCTCTGTCTAACTTACAAAGCTATGTCAAACCCAGAGCTGTTGGACATGCTCCAGTTAAAGAAATCTCAATCCCTCTGAGCTACACGATCTAGGGACCTAAACCTTGCCACCACAATAAACAGAACATGCTGGAGGGATAGATTCCCACTTCCTATACACTGGAACAAACTACCTATCTATATCAAAAAAAGCTCCTCATTAGCACGCTTCAAGAAAAATCTTAATGATCGGACGGGAGATAGGAAATTCACCTCATGGATCACTTCTGTGGCTCTGCTCGACAGGGGCACAGGAAATTAATTTTCTTGGGTGGCGAAAGCCAGGGTACCTTTTTGGCTAGGCTTATATAGACCCTAGGGCCAATAGCCTAGTACCTACCTATGAAATTTGAATTTAGTTTTTCATTTTTTAAATATTGTCCTGGAAAGTAATTATTTTTTCTAATTTAATGAAGAATTGTTTCAAAAGACTGCAATGGTAGCTATGGGTGGCAACCCACCGTCTGCTATGTTGAAAAAAGTAACGAGATAACCACGGCTTGAACAAGACAAATTACATTACCGACAATGTTCTGCATCCACCCCACAGCTTCTATCAAACGGGAAACCTCATCCCTTTGGACCTTAAAAGTACAAGGTCCTTCTTGTCCAATGAAACCTCTGCCTCTCCACATACTTTATCCATAGCTTCTGACAAACTCATAACTCAATCGATGAACAACACCTGAATTTCAAGTAATGGATGGCAACCCACCATCTACTATGTTGAAAAAAGTAGCGAGATAACCACGGCTTGAACAAGACAACATTTTAATATCCGAACATCTAAAATTAATTGTTAGTAACAGAATAGATTAAGCGCTTTCATCTGCTGAACGCAGACTTCTTCAGGACAATAAACACTGTTACAATTCATTCATTTAAAAACTTTTTGGCGCCAAGTTTCCTTTCTCAGATTTAAAGTGCAAGTGCCTGAATATCTATAATGTTTCTCATAACATCCTACATTAGGAGGAAACTATAAAAGATTTTATTGAATATATTAATCACACCAGTGATTTTTTTAAAATTCACATGCAACATTAGCAATGAAGGGATATCATACTTAGACACTTTTATTAGGCACACTAATAGTGGATTCCAATCTGAAATATATCGGAAGGATACTTTCCCTAAAGGATATTTGGAATATTCTAGTAATCATCCAAAATATATGTTGAAAAATATATTTAAAGGACAATACATAAGGGTGGCGAGAATGTCATCAAAATTAGAGGTGATGGAAAAGGAAATTGAATTTATTACCACTATGTTTGCCAATAGAGGGTATCCTAGATGGTTATTAAATGATGTTTCTAAATATGTCAAAAAGGAATGGGGTAAAAAGTACCCACCCATTTTGGGTATTGAAAGGAATAATATTAAAGCAATGGAGGTAGTTAGTCATAGCAGTCCTTTCAATCAAGTATGTACTTTGATGTAGTCACCATATGTTAATGAAATTAAAAGTATTATTACAAGATATTGGAACACATTAATAGTGGATGATGAAGTCAAAGTGGTAGTGGGTATGAGACCTAGTTTTGTACATAAGATGGGTATGAACATCAAAAAACTTTTGCAACATGGCACAGTAGATACAAAACGTAGTAATAAAAATGGAGCCACTAGGAGATGTGGGTCATGCAACCAGTGTTCAGCCATTAATGAAAATGAAGGATGTAGAGTGAATGATATAAGTAAGACTTATATAAAATTTAAGAGGGGTAACTGTAATACTAGGAATATTATTTATCTGGCCAAATGTATATCATGTTCTGCTTTTTATATAGGTAAGACAAAAAGACATATCTGAAAATGTATATATGACCACCTGTATAAAATAAAGACTAAAGATACAAAGAACGTACTTTATAGGCACATAAATAAACAAGGTGAAAAACATACCCTGGGATTCATGAAGCTCAGCGCAAGGCCGGCAGTAGGCTTGCGCCAACAGTGTGGTGTGAAGATGGCGAAGTAGCGCCAAATGCATATTAATGAAGATGCACCGCCGCCACAGCCACGTGCACAGGAAAGGAGCGCGAGTGCATAGGGCGTGTCGAAGTACCACACGGAGGCATGGAAATGCCAGCTGTCGATGTGCAACCTAAAATGCATGCATATAACAAGTTGCAAGATAATAATCACATCTGTCAGTGTCCGTGGATACTGAAACCTATGCAAAGCATGCAAGAAAGTTCCTGCGAACACAAAATGAAGAAGCAAATACAAATGCATGGTAGGGAATAACGGGTCCCTATCCCGCAAACAAATGACATGGAAAACCGTGTGCCCATAGTCCAATGCAGTATAGATAGCTATACCAAGTGGAAGTGAAACGCATCATATGTTAGCGAGCCGCCAGTAGGTACGTCCAGCCCAATGGTTAGGATCACCAGCTGACCCATAATGTGAGGGAGGGTACACAGCTGGGCAGATGTGTCCATAACAAAATACACGATAAATGTACATATCTAGTGACTGTATGTCCGAATCATATCCCACAAGGCATGTAATAGTCACATACAAAAGGTATGTCCGTATTTCACATACTAAATGTGACAGGAAATAGAATAAGCATGTAAACGAAACAGAAGGAGCATATAAACAGCTACAACAATAAGGAAACATGTAGGCTGAAAGGAACAGTATTATCCGTACTGTCGACTGTGGGTACCTGCTGTCCAGTACAGTCGGATATGTGTATGGAATATATCCCATCCTGAGCATAGGAAAAGGTGGCATCCTACCAATGATTAAAACAGTCTGCCAAAATCTGCAAATCAGCGGTACAAGCCGAACTTGTCAGGATGTGTCACAGTTGAACGGGTAGTACCCAGGTATACTAACCATGTAATGAAAGTTAAGTATGGTCATGTATCTATGTGCGTGAGGTATAGCATGTGGAAAGCAAACATGGCAGGGTAGTCCACACAACCATACAGGTACCTGACATATGTAGGGTATTCAATGTGTTACTCTGGCCGTGTCATGGGCCAACAACCAAAGCAGTGATGTATGGGGTGTGAGGAATATGTGTGTGTGGGGGGATGGGTAATGGTACAATCCTCCAAGGCGATACTGTGTTGTATGCAGAATAGATGAACTGGAGGTGTATGAGGGAGCAGTGGGTAAAGCTGAAAGAAACACAAAAACATGTATAAATAGCTGCAATAAAACCAGACAGGCCATACTGTAGAACACAATCCCACAAACATATGAATATTGAAATGTGCGATACAAATGTATAGACATGTCACCGGCACATACCCACAGATTGGTCCTGATGGAACTGACCATAACAAATGCAACACACCTGGATGCATAATGGACTACCCAGCATCCCCTCCACATCACACAACCCGCTCCCTTACCTGAACGTCCACCAAATCCAGCCATACTTGGCCTACTGGTTTGGTGCAGCCACATCTACACATAGTGACCATTACGCATATGTAGTAGGTAGTGTCACCCTAGGCAGTTGCAGGATTGCAGACAATGTATCCCTTGCATGTAAAACCCCCAGCACATTTTCATAACGCCAGAAGAATGGTCGGTATTTGCCTTGTTTTGGTCTTGTTCAATTTTTGGGATATCCCTCATGGGATAAGTAACCTGTGTAAACATTAGAATGGAAGACACAAAGTCCAGTCCTATAGATATCTGGACACAAGTTGGAATGTGCATTAATGGTGCACGACACTGTCCAGCCCTAAATGGTCATGCATAACCTACTACCCAGGATCAAACACCTGCCCGTGACGCACGTGTCCCG